>NC_061862.1:17856087-18156087 GCF_907164915.1 Impatiens glandulifera | reverse complement strand
AGAAGGGCAAGACTGAGGTAAGAGAAAGATACTTATCGCTGCGTTAAGTACTTCTCGCTTCGTTAAGTACTTCTCGCTTCGTTAAGTACTTAACGCTGCGTTAAGTACTTAACGCTTCGTTAAGTACTTAACGCTTCGTTAAGTACTTAACGCTTCGTTAAGTACTTAACGCTTCGTTAAGTACTTAACGCTTCGTTAAGTTCTTAACGCTTCGCTAAGTACTTAACGCTTCGTTAAGTACTTAACGAAGCGTTAAGTACTTATCTTTGGTTGTTCTTAACTAACCACACTGTTGTTTTATTTTTGCAGGAAGGGAATGTGGAGGAGATGAAGACGAATGACAAGGAGATGAAGGATGGGAAGGTGGAGGAGGAGAGTGAGAAGGTGGAGGATATAACTGAAGTAAGTTTTACTTAGTGAAGTCAAATGTTGTTTCGGGAAGTAAACGCTGACCACACTGTTGTTTTCTTTTTGCAGGATGGGAAGGTGGAGGAGATGATGACGAATGAGATGGTGATGAAGGATGGGAAGGTGGAGGAGGAGAGTGAGAAGGTGGAGGATATAACTGAAGTAAGTTTTGATTAGCGAAGTCAAATGTTGTTTCGGGAAGTAATTGTTGATCACACTGTTGTTTTCTTTTTGCAGGATAGGAAGGCGGAGGATAGTGTGGTGAAGGTGGATGGTGGGGAGACTGAGAATAATGTGAAGGTGGATGGTGGTGAGATTGAGACGGATGTAAAGGTCGATGGTGGGGAGACTGATGTAAAGGTGGATGGTGGGGAGACTGAGAATGATGTAAAGGTGGATGGTGGGGAGACTGAGAATAATGTGAAGGTGGATGGTGGTGAGATTGAGACGGATGTAAAGGTCGATGGTGGGGAGACTGATGTAAAGGTGGATGGTGGGGAGACTGAGAATGATGTAAAGGTGGATGGTGGGGAGATGTTGCTCTCCGATATGATGCAAGAGATAATTGAGAAAAAGAAGGATAAGGTCAAGGTTGAGAAGGTTGAGAAGGTTGAGAAGAAAGCCAAGGTTGGGAAGGTTAAACTCAAGGTTGGGAAGGTTGAGAAGAAAGTCACGGATGGGAAGGATGAGAACGATGGGAAGGATGGGAAGGATTCGAGGGATGGGAATGATGAGAACGATGATGATGATTTCCAATTATACAACACTCCACCTAAAGGAGTTGTTCCCAAAAAAAGAGTGAGGAAGCAGAAGAAAGATGAAGACTACACCAACCCTTCTTTGTCAAAACAGCCAAAGACGAATGATCCATTAACTATCAATCCCCTTCAAAAATTTGATGATGAGTTGTTGGTTCAATTACAGAATTGGTTGAAAGATGAAGCTACCAATGATGAGACGAAGACTGTGTTTACTTGCGAAGCACGAAAGAAGTTGTTTGTTAGAGTTCTAACAAAGTCCACATGGCTTAAAGATTCTGTAAGTGTTGCATTTCATATTAATTCTTTAACTTATGAATAAGGTTTTTGATATATGCTGCCTTTTCACCCATTTTGTAGGAAATCGACGCAGTCTGCCACTTGTTGCGCAAAAGGATTGAGCAATATCCCAAGACATATAAACATTGTAAAGTATCAATAGGGGATTGCTTATTAGCAGATATGATGAGGCGAGAGTACCCGAACTACAAAAAAGATCCAGAAAAATTTCCAATATCAGACGTCTTTTCTCAATACTTCTGGGGAGCGCCTCATAGACATATGCCAGAATGGCCACTAGTAGACGATATTTACGTGCCTTTGAACATTGGCAACAAGCATTGGGTACTGTGCGTCGTTCGTGTACAAGATAATCACATTGACGTTTATGACTGCGACTCGGGTATTTATAGGAATCTCGATCCATACATGAGACCTTTGTGTGAGATGTTTCCACGAATATATGCAATGGGAGCGAGTGATGCTGAGCTACAACGGTATCCTAATTTCAATTTCCAGAAACTGACATATAAAAGGTTGCCACACCCAGTCAAAAATGCAGTCCCCAAAAAAGGGGAAGTCCCTAGAGCAGAAGAAAGTGGGGATTGTGGTGTATTTATGCTTATGCACATGGAATACTTGACTGCTGGTTTAGGTGTAGAGAAGGTGACTTCCAATGAAATTGAGTTTTTTCGACAAAAGATGGCGGTCCGGTTATTTCATCAAATTACAGAACCTTAGTTTGTATTGTAATCTTTTATTGATTTTTGGATAGAACTTGACTGCTGCTTATGTATTCTGATCTTGTATTGCTTTTTGGTTAGAACTTGAACTTGATCATGTTATAATATTTGTAGTTTTAATGTAGTCTGGTTGGTTGGTGGTCCGATATTTACATACCAAATAATTGAACATATAAATCAATGTACCAAGTAACTAACTTCAACTCACTTATACCAAGTTTTACTTGACAAAGCGCTTAACGAAGCGTTTAGTACTTAACGAAGCGCTAAGTACTTAACGAAGCGCTAAGTACTTAACGAAGCGCTAAGTACTTAACGAAGCGCTAAGTACTTAACGAAGCGCTAAGTACTTAACGAAGCGCTAAGTACTTAACGAAGCGCTAAGTACTTAACGAAGCGTTAAGTACTTAACGAAGCGCTAAGTACTTAACGAAGCGTTAAGTACCCCTACAGTACACAGATACAAATTATCCAAAACACAATACAAATTATCCAAAACATACAACTTATCCAAAACACTTATACAACTTATCCGAGTTCAACTTATCCGAGTACAACTTATCCAAAACATAATACAAATTATCCAAAACATAATACAAATTATCCAAAACATAATACAACTTATCCAAAACACTTATACAACTTATCCCAATCAATCTAAAGGCTCATATTGTTGAGATGATGGTTCGTGCTGTTGAGAAGATGAGTCATGATGCCTAGATGATGATGCTTTTGCAGTAGATGGAGCAGGCATGACTGCTTTGCATGTGGCCCTATTATGTCCTAGTCCACCACATGAGGTGCATCGTCTCGGAGCCTTAGGTAACTCACCTTGAGATGACCTACGCTTTGTTTGTGGACGCCCTTTCTTAACCTTCACAGGTGGTTTTAGACATACGCGTTCCTTGATCATTTCGGGAATATCCCAATCGTCTTCATCACCAGCAGGGTAACATGTCTCCGCATATGCATTCATCCAAGATTCAGTTGTGTAATATCTGTAAGAATGGAAAATAAAACGATTAAACAATTGGTTAAATAGATTGAACATGTGAGCTGAATAATACCTTGAACAAAAGTCATAACAAACCAAATTGCGGTGACGGGCAGCAGCCATTGCATGAGTACAAGGAAGACCAGAAACTTCAAATACCCTACAAGTGCAGTTCATGTCTTTCAAATTGACTTTAAAATGAGACTGATTGTCATGCACATAAAACTCGAATCGGTTAAGCGATGATACTGTATAGAATCTAGCCTTCTCGAATCCCTCACGTAACCACTTTTCATATGTTGGAGATAACACTTCTCGGTGGTTGGACGCTCTTTCTCTTCTCTCATTAAACCAACCTTGTATTGTCAATCTTAAATAATCGGCCATTGAGGAAATGGGGTACTTTCTGGCTTCCCTGCTCTGACTATTAAAACTCTCAGCATAATTGCTTGTTAGTTGATTGTATCGCTTACCGGGGAAAAATGCTCTACTCCATCTTTGAAATCCAATTTCTTCCAAATAGGCAGCAATCCTATTATCTTTAACCCTTATCTTGTCAAAAAAACGATTGAATTCGTGGACGGTGTACGCACGAGAAGCCATATCAAACTCCATATGACAATTATCAGTTTTGAATTTCGCGTTGATATTCATCTTTATGTGATATGTGCACGCACCGTGGTATGCTTCTGGAAAAACAGCACATAAGGCATTGGCGATGCTTGGGTGTCTATCGGATACGAAGACGAGATCATCAACTAATCCAATTGCTTCTCTCAATTTTTGCATAAAATAAGTCCAAGAGTTATTATTCTCTGAATCAACAACTCCGAATGCGACAGGATATAATTGTTCATTAGCATCTAATGCAATAGCCACCAATAGTTGGCCTCCCACCTTGTGCTTAAGAAAACTGGCATCAACACACAATACGGGACGACAAAATGCCTTGAAACCCCTAATAGAGAGGCCTAGGGACATGAACATATACTTGAAGTGCCCGAACTCGTCTGTTTGGATGTCTGTTATGGTACCAGGATTATGCTTCTCCAACATGTATAAGTATGAGGGTAATTTTTCATATGAATCCTCAACCGTTCCTCGCACCGCCACTAATGCCATTTCCCTAGCCCTCCAAGCCTTATTATAAGTCAAATTTACCCCATAAGTTGCCTGCATGTCTTCAATTATTTTCTTAGGCAAGTGATTATGGTGATGGTCCATATACTTACTCTTCACGCACTGCCCAATAACCCATGCTGGTGTTTGCATTTTTTTCTCTGGCCTAGATAGAACTGAGCATGAGTGTTGTTGGTCGAATTTCCGGATCTCAAACATCTCAGATAATTTACCTTTCACGGCACGCAATCTCCACTTGCATTTCTCATCCAAACATTTCACATACCAAAGATGTTTTCTTGACTTCTCCACCTTGAATTCAAAATGATTAGCCATCGCATATTTATAGAGCATCAGTTGTAGTTCTTTTTTATTTTCAAACAAGGCACCGACTTCCAATACAGTTTCAGTAGTTAACGCCAACGCAAATGAGGGGTCTGTCGGTGATATGTCTGTCGGTGATATGTCTGTGGGTGATATGTCTGTCGATGGTGTACCAAATGATGACCTTCTTGCACTACTTGGTGTACCAAATGATGATCTTCTTGCACTAGTAGGTGTACCCGTTGATGCTCTTCTCGCACTATGTGGTGTAGGTATCGATGCATGCAAGTCCTCAGTAAGTGGGATGTGAGGCAAAGAGTTATCTCCTGCTTCATTACTTTCAACAAAGACCTCCGAGGGTAAAGCTTCTGGTACAATTTTCTGAGTAAATTGTGGGAGAATACTTTCTTGAGTTGGGTAGGTAAGTAGTGGTATCTTTTCTTTAGTAAATTGTGACTTCTCTACTACAGACACAAACAATGGTGACACAGTTCTACCCAAAATCAAGCGTGATAAATATATGTTCAGATCCTCATCATCTTCAATAAAAACGGGTTTAGGATTTGTGATATTCGGAATATCATACTTCACTTGCAGCACTAAATCATAGGTACATTTCTGCACTTGAAGTCTTTGATGGAGTTTATCGATTAATTCAGCATAACGAGTACTTTGGGGTACATCCAATGTTTTGATTGAAGAGGCATCAAAAAACAATATTCCATTAGCATCAACTTTCCACTCTCCATTATAGAAAACGAAAACTTCGGCTGCAAGAAAAATGGGAAACGGGATAATTAATACTGTGAAATGGAAACCCTTAGCGAAGCGTTAAGTACTTAGCGAAACGGTAAGTACTTAGCGAAACGGTAAGTACTTAGCGAAACGGTAAGTACTTAGCGAAACGGGAAGTACTTAGCGAAACGGGAAGTATCATCAGATGAAACCCTAAACAACGCAGTGATTCGAAAATGCATAAATGAACATCAATAAACTTGAAATACATAAACTTACCAATTGTTACAGTGCTTGTGCTCGTCGTGGAGCTCATTGAGTGCCGCCGTTGAACTCCGTCGCCGGCGAGATTAGAGAGAAGGAGGAGAAAAGCGGAAGGGAAGAGAGAGAAGAAGAAGAAAAGAAATGAAAAAAAGATGGCCGGATTTGATTATATAGTAAGGGTATTCTGGACTTTTCACAGCGTCTCACTTCGCGAAACGCGAAGTCCCTTCGCGTTACGCGAAAAGGGTAATTTCGTCCAAAAAAAATTAAGTGGTCACCAGATCAATTTCAATTATCTGGTGACCACGGAGGCAATTTGCCTTATTTGCAGGGTCATTTCATCCAATTTCCCAAAACGAAAGGAAAAAAAAAAAAGAAGAAACATAAATATAAAAAATATATTAGCAAGGGTAAAATAGTCATAATTTTAAAAAAAATAAAATTATATTTTGAAAATACATTTTAGAAGGATTTGTTTTGAGATGACCCTCTTTTAATTTTAATCAATTTTAAGGGTCATTTGATCAAATTCCCTCTTCCCTCTTCCCATATTTTATTAATTTATTTTTACTGTATCCTAAATTTTATTAATATTTATTATTTTTCTTATTTAATTTCTAGATTTTATTAATATATATTTCTTATAAATTTATATCAATTATTAATCTTGACTATATAATATTCTTTTTAATTATTAATATTTTTATTCTCACTAAATCTTAAAATTTATTGTTTTTTTTTTTAATTTTTCTTAGTCTTATTAATATTTTTTATTTTTATTTTTTCTGAATCTAAGTTAGAAAAATGTATAAAGAAAAAAAATCATTATTTTTATATATCCTATTCTTTAGTTTTTATCTTCTCTTTTAATCCTCATATGAAAATAAATAAAAATAACTCAAAAATTATAAAAACAATTTATCATAAAATATTATAACAATTTTTAATTTGATAGATGAAATTTTAAATATTTTTTTTCTATATAATAAAATATACTCAAATATTGTGCTGAAATAATAAAATATAATATAACAAAATCTATACAAATATTTTGCAATAATAAAATATGTAAAATTACAAAAATATACTAATTCTTAAAAGAATAAGTCTTTTAATAACTCTATTCTCTAAATCATGTATCTTAAACTCTAAACTAATTATATATATATATACATATATATATATATATAAATATATATATATATATATAAAAATATATATATATATATATATAAATCCTAAACTTTATATCTTATATCCTAAACTTCAAATAATATGTATCTCACAATTAATTTTTATATATTTTTAATTAATGATAATAGATATAAACACTTTTTGGTGGTTAATATTGTGAAAACAATGGATATTTTTTTATTTAAAATTTTTATTATGATATTTTAATGAGAGATTATTTTTAATTTTTGAATTATGATATTTATTATGAAAAAATGTTTTTAATTTTTAAATTATTTTTATTAAAAAAAGGATGAAAAAGAAGAAATAAAAAATAAAAAAAGAGATAAACCATTTAATTTATTAACTAGAGATGATATGTCGTATAGAATAACTATAAAAGACTATGTGATTAAAAAGAATATTTTTTATTGTGAACTTTCTCTTTATAGACATTCCAATTAGTTTTTTTTTTTTTAATCTTGCATTAGTATTTAAAAATCAAATCGAAGAAATCAAAATTAAATAAAAAATAATATTAAAATTTAAATTTTAACAACTGAACTAATTTTGCATCAATATAATTTATTAATTTTAATTTATTTAAATTTATAAAATAAATTATTTTTAAAATTTATAATAAATATATAATTATAATTTTTTAATATATATATAAATTTAAATATTTCATAAGACTTTATTATCTTAAATTATTAAAACACTTTAATTAGTGTGCGGGGTGGTGTGGTAGTATATACTTATATATCTAGTTCATTTACATATTTTATATAAAACTATTAAAAATTAATTTATTTAGTCTCTCATCTAATTATATTTATTCACCATG
Source organism: Impatiens glandulifera (assembly GCF_907164915.1). Classification (NCBI taxonomy): domain Eukaryota; kingdom Viridiplantae; phylum Streptophyta; class Magnoliopsida; order Ericales; family Balsaminaceae; genus Impatiens; species Impatiens glandulifera. The sequence continues at coordinate 18,148,443 of NC_061862.1, read as the reverse complement.
TTAATTTATTTTTCATATCTCTTTCTCTTATTTATACTTTATTAAAATAGATTTATAATATATATATATTATTTAATATTAACAAAAATCTTATATTTCAATTTAAATCATATATACAAATTATTTAAATTAAAAATTTAAATTTATTTTAATTAATATTTTAATAAATTATTGTAACATATTTTTCTTATTTAAATAGAATGCCCGAAGGGGAGGAAATTTTGTAATTCAATGTGGATTACACTACTGAAAATTACATCCTTAACGACGAGATAAGCCGTCGTTAAAAGCCTCATTGTCGACGTTAATAGTTATTAGTTATTAGCGTCAACGATTAAAGTCGTCGACTATGGACACTAAAGAATTCGACATTAAAGTATTATGATATTTAACCACGACGTAAGGTGAGGAGAGCCGGCATTGATAGTATAATTATCAGTGTCGGCGTTAGGAGCATAGCCGACGTTAATATCCACGAATATTAATGTTAGCTATACTCCTAACGTCGTGGTTAATATCTACGGATATTAACGTTGGCTATCCTCCTAACGTCGTAGTTAATATCCGTGGATATCAACATTGTCTATCCTCCTAACACTAACGTTAATATCATTTGCTCTCAAGTTGGTTGAACCCTTAAAGTTCTCTTATTAATGTCGACACTTCCCAACGCCGACGTTAATGACGTTTTTTTATCAACGTCGACACTCCCCTAATGTCGACGTTGATAATGGTTGCTCTCGGTTTTTGTTTTTTTTTGCATTTTTTGATTTTATAAAACATGTTTCATAAATAAAAAAGACCAATCATAAATAAAAATAAATCACAAGTTTCAAAAATCTAAAATTATATTAGTACAAAAATCTGAAATCTACGTCAATAACTACTAACCGAGGGAGGAGAGGGCATCCTAGACATTAGTGTTCTTATAAACTCTTATTGTGCAAACACCAGTGCACGCATCTCTTCCATTTCACATATTTGTTGAGCGCGCATCTCCTATTCACGTTTATGTATTTCTTGTATTTGACATGTCTGTTCTTCGCGAATCTCTTGATCACGTTTCTTCAAATGAAAAATAGAAGTGTTTTAAGTTCCAATATTTCAAGATCAAATGTTACTAGTACACCTCACATTCATCAATTATTTGTTTTGGAATCATAATTAAACATTTGATTGACGACTTGAATACACAATAGACAATCAATCTCTCTTGGGAGATCTCCATATTCAATTTTAACCAATTGAAGATAGAGATTTCCTAGAAGAGATTGATGATCATTGAGAAAATTCCTTAAAAAGAAGTGGTTCTAACCAATAGACAATCAGACTCTTTTTGAAATCCATCTTCATCTTCAATTAATTCATTCTAACTAATTCAAGATCGATGGAGATGCTATTGTTCATGTTTCTGTATCTCTTGTATTTGACGTGTCTGTTCTTTGCAAATCTCCTGATCAAGTTTCTTCAAATGAAAAATAGAAGAAATTTAAGTTGAATATTTCAAGATCAAATGTTACTAGTACACCTCCCATTCATCAATTATTTGTTTTGAAATCATAATTAAACACTTGATCGACGACTTAAATAGACAATATACAATCAAACTCTCTTGGGAAATATCCATCTTTAATTTTAACCAATTGAAGATAGAGATTTTCCTGAAGAGATTGATGATCATTGAGAAAATTCCTTAAGGAGAAGTGGTTCTAACCAATAGACAATCAGACTCTTCTTGGAAATCCATCTCCATCTTCAATTAATTCATTCCGACTAATTCAATATCGATGGAGATGCCCAAGAAAAGATTGATTATAATTGGGAAAATTATTTAAGAAGACGTGTTTCAAACCAATAGATTTTTTTAAGGAATTTGTTTCTCCTCCTTGTGATCTTCAATCAATGTTTTTCTAACTAATAAATAATCGGGATCTTCTAAAAAATCTTCAATTTCATTTTAACAAATTGAAGATAGAGATATCTTAGAAGAACCCCGATTACATATTAGTTATAAGGAAATCAATAGTTTAGGAGAATTTTAAATTGTTTATGGAGAAATGAAGGAGTGTTCAATTTATTGGACTTGAAAATTATCTGGCAAAGACTATCAGCGACGACATTTGTCGGTGGGTCGTTAATAGTTTGAATAATGATTATTAGGGACGTCGTTAGCATAAAGTCATGACTAATAATAATATTATTAGACATGACTTTATGTTAACGCCGTCCCTAATATTTGTATGTTCCTTGAAAATTATTTGGACAAAAAAATCTTGTCGGTGACAATTATTAGGGATGGCGTTAGCATAAAGTCGTGACTAATATTATATTTTATTATTATACCTTCGTAGATGAAGTAGTACCATCCACGACGAATTCTCTTCATATACCTAATTTTGAAGAGATTGATGATATGAAAAAACATATAAACAAGTTCAAAGACGACTTATTTGACGACCAAAAATCATACATATATCTTACCTAAATTTTGGTATACAGAAATCTTGGTATGATACAACAATTTACCGAATATTTGCGATATATTGAGATTTGTTTTTGTATGATATCGATATTATACCAATTATATTGAAACATATATATTTTAATCGAAAAAATCTTAGAGAGTAAAACGATAATAAATATTTAGAGAGTTTAGTCTCAAAATGTTTAGATAAAATAAATTATAAATACTTTTAGAACATCAAATTTGTTTAGAGAATCAATATTTTTCATTCTTCACGCATCAAACTTTTGTTATAATTCGGAAAAAAATACAATACTTTTCAAACCCATTTATTAATCCGAGGATTCTCTACTGCTAAATATATATACTCTCCTATTTCCTCTCACAAGGAGAGTGACAATATGTTAAATAAATGAAAAAGTTTGTGAAAGAGAAGAGGGAGTATATGGCTTTCATATCAGAGGATCTCAAAACAAAACTATTAATGAGTCCGTGATTACTATTTGTTTAAATTTTATTCTTCATTAACAATTAATTTCCTCTACTAACAGAAGTAAGATCTTATTATTGTTGTAAATTATTATTATTATTATAAATTAATATAATAAATATTATTATTATTATAAATTATTTGTTATTATTATTAAAATTATTATAATTATTATTATTATAAAATGTTTTTATTATTAATATAAATTATTATTATTACAATAATTATTATTATTATAATTATTATTGTTATTATTATAATTATTATTTAATTATTTTAAGTATTATCATAAATTATTATTATTATAAATTTTATTATTATAATTATTATTTTATTATTATTACTCCAAATTATTATTATAATTATAAATTATAATTATAATAAATTTATTATTATAAATTATTATTATTATTATTGTTGTTGTAAATAATTATTATTATAAATTATTTGTTATTATTATAAATTATTTTTATTATTATTATAAATTAATATAATAAATATTATTATTATTATAAATTATTTGTTATTATTATTATAATTATTTGTTATTATTATTATTATTATTATAGTTATTATTATAATTTTTTTTATTATAAATTATTTATTATTATTTTTATATTTATTATTATTATAAATTAATATAATTATATTTATAACTATTATTATTGATAATAATAGTAATAAATATAATAATAATAATTATTATAAATATTTATATTATTATTATTATTATTTATTATAATTATATTTATTATTATTATTATTATAAATTAATATAATAAATATTATTATTATTATAAATTATTTGATTTTAATATTATCATTATTTGTTGTTATTATTATTATTATAGTTATTATTATAATTATTTTTTATTATTATAAATTATTTGTTATTATTATAATTATTTGTTATTATTATTATTATAAATATTTATATTATTTTTATATTTATTATTATTATAAATTAATATAATTATATTTATTATTATAATTATATTTATTACTGTTATTATCAATAATAATAATTATAATATAAATATTTATAATAATAATAAATATAATAATAATAATTATTATAAATATTTATATTATAATTCTAATTATTATTTATTAGTATAATATTTATTATTATTATTATAAATTAATATAATTATATTTATTACTATTATTATCAATAATAATAATAATAATTATAATATAAATATTTATAATAATAATAAATATAATAATAATAATTATTATAAATATTTATATTATTTATTATTATTATTATTATTATATTTATTATTATTATTATAATTATAATTAATCATATTTATAATTATATTTATTATATAATAATAATAAATATAATAATAATAATAATAATAATTATTATAAATATTTATATTATAATAATTATAATTATTTATTATTATAATTATATGTATTATAATAAATATTTATATTATAATAATAATTATTATTTATTATTATAATTATTATTATATTTATATTTATTATTATTATTATTTTTATTATTATTATAAATTAATATATTTATATTTATTATTATTATTATTATTATTATTTATATTATAATTTTTATTTATTATTAATTATTATTATAAATTAATATAATTATATTAATTATTATTATTATTATTATTATAAATATTTATATTATTATTATTATTTATTATTATAATTATATTTATTATTATTATAATTCTTATTATTATAAATATTTATATTATTATTATTATTTATTATTATAATTATATTTATTATTATATTTATTATTATAAAATTGATTATATTTATTATTATTATTATTATTATAAATATTTATATTGTAATAATTATAATTATTTATTATTATAATTATATTTATTATTATAAATATTTATATTCTAATTATTATAATTATTATTTATTATTATAATTATTATAATTATAAATTACTTTTATTATCATTATAAATTAATATAATTATATTTATTATTATAATTATATTTTTTATATTTATTATTTATATTATAATAATTATTTATTATTATAATAATTATTATTATAAATTATTTTTATTATAAATTTATATAATTATATTTATTATTATTATTATTATAAATATTTATATTATAAATATTATTATTATTTATAATTATTATTATTATAAATTATTTTTATTATTATTATATATTAATATAATTATTTATTATTATAAATATTTATATTATAATTATTATTATTATTTATTATTATTATAAATTATTTTTATTATTAATATAATTATATTTATTATTATAATTATATTTATTATTATTATTATTTATATTATAATTATTATTTATTATTATATTAATTATTATTATAAATTATTTTTATTATAATTAATATAATTATATTTATTATTATTATAATTATTATTATTATAATTATTATTATTATAAATATTTATATTATTATTATTATTTATTATTATAATTATATTTATTATTATTATTTATTATTATAATTATAATTATTATAATTATTTATTATTATTTATTATTATTATTATTATTATAATAATAATTATTATAAATTATTTTTATTATAAATTAATATAATTATATTTATTATTATAATTATTATTATTATAAATATTTATATTTATATTATTATTATTTATTATTATAATTATATTTATTATTATTATTATTATTATTATAAAATTATTCTTATATTTAATTATATTTAATATGATGGAATCCTTAATTAGTTGCGATGCATTACGATAGAATTGTTCATACGTAACAAAGTAGAAAATCCGTCATTATGGAAGGATAATTAAATTGTAAAGTTATAATTTATAATAATAATTTACAATAATAATAATTTATAATAATAATTTACAATAATAATAATTTATAATAATAATTTATAATTTATATTAATTATAATTATAATTTATAATAATAATATAATAATAATAATCTATAATAATAATAATAATATACAATAATAAAAAAATATAATGATAATAAAAATAATTTATAATAATAATATTTTATAATTTATAATAATTATAATTATAATTTATATTAATAATAATTATAATTTATAATTATAATATAATAAAAATAATAATTTATAATAATATATAATAATAAGTATAATAACATGAATTATTATTTTATAATTATAAATAATAATAATTATTATTAATATTATAAATAATAATAATAATTATTACTATTATTATAATTAATAATAATAATAATTTGTAATGATAATAAAAATAATTTGAATTTATAATAATAATAATAATTTATAATTAATAATAATAATAATTATTATTATATAATAATTAATAATAATAATTAATAATATTAATAATAACTTTAATAATAATAATAATAATAATAATAATAATAATAATAATGATAATTATTATTATTATTATAATAATAATAATAATAATTTATAATAATGACAATAATTATAATAATAATAATAATTTATAATAATAAGAATAATAATGATAATGATAATAATTCATAATAATAATAATAATTATAATTATTTATTATAGTTATTTATAATAATAATTTACAATAATAATTGAAAAAATAATATATAATAATAAAATAATATATTATACAATTTATAACCTAATTATTATTTTTATTATTATAAATTATAATTATTATTATTACAATTATTATAATTAATCATAGTAATTTATAATAATAGTAAAAATAATTTCAAATTTATAATAATAATAATATTTATTATTATAATAATAAAAATATTTATTATAATATTGTTATAATAATTATAATAATAATTATTAAAATAATAATTTATAATAATAATAATTTATAATAGTAACAGGTATATGCTTTAGATATAGAGAGCAATAATAATAATAATAATAATAAAAATATTTATTATAATATTATTATAATAATTATAATAATAATCTATAATAACTATGAAAATAATAATTTATAATAATAGCAGATATATGCATTAGTAATTGGAGTGCAATAATAATAATTTATAATGCAATATCTAACAAATTCTTATAACTTTTTTATCTAAATAATGCAAAACACATGTTATTTCTAAATAATGCAATATTGAACAAATTCTTATAATTTTTTTTATAAAGAAACATTACACTAATAAATAAACATATTCAAATGACATTGGAATTATAAGAACATGTTTAGTCAAATACATCATTCCGATTTCATTCAAAACTGAAATAATTAATTTAAATTAATATTTTGTATTAGTATGGATTTGAATTATGTATTAATCTGTTAAATGTTCTGTCACAGGAGGTATGTTATTTCCTTAATTATTAATTATTGGAACACAAACAAATATCATTTAGAAAAAGGTCACAAAATTGGTATTAAATTGTTAACTAAATTGTTTAGATTACTTATTAGTTTAACATCTGTCTTACTCCATAGTTATTTCCTTAATTCTTAATTATAGGAACACACAAAAAAAATGATCATTTATAAAAAAAAAAAATTGGTATTAAAATGTCAACTAAAATTATTTAAATATTCTAATAAAATTATTAAGTGCTTAAAATCGTGAGAAATAGATAGAGTAAACATAAAACATTAGTTTTCAATTCCAGCTAGAGAGTAAACGAGGTCTTGAAAAATAACATAGAAAAGAAAATAGAGGATCATGCTTATAAAGGAAAAATCTACTTGGACAATGTTAAAACAAAAATGGAGATATTCAATTCTCCTTTTGAATTTAAATTGTCAACTGAAGTGGAGGAAAAATGTGTTAAAGAATGGGAAAATATAGTGGTTGAAAACTACATAGAGAAGAATAAAGTATCATTCTCAATCACCAAGGAAGCCTTAATAAAACAATGAGAGCAAAAGGAATTAGTTAAGATTTCTGCAAATATACATGATCTCTAATTTCTGCCGTTCAAGAAGGAATCAAACTTGGATGATATTATGAAATATGAGAATACTTATATTGAATCAAATTGTATGAAGCTGGAGAGATGGTCTGAAAAATTGAACCTGCTAAGCAAACCAAAAGAAACAGCCCAAATATGGTTTAAGCTTTGGAACATCCCATCACAAATGTACAATGCAGAAGTTTTAAGTCACTTTGCAAGTTTATTGGGAAAACCATTATACATGGACCCAATTACAGAAGGAGGAGAACAACTTACCTTTGATAAAATAAGCATTGAAGTGCATCCTCGAAGTACGCGTCTAAAGAACATGACAGTAATTGACAGGAAAGGAAAGTCTACAACATGGAAATCTCATATGAATGGAGGCGAGACATGTGTGTTTTCTATAATACTTTTCAACATGCTAACACTAAATGTGAAAAAGAGTTGAGGAAGAGCATAAAATCCTAAAAGCCCGAAAAGAAGAAAAGCAGAAAAATGAAACGGAAGAATCAAGAATCAAAGAGTATATTGGGGAAGTTAAAGAAAATCAGCAAGGAAAAAATACAAAGGAAAAAATCAAGGAAGAATCAGAGAAGGAAGAAAGTAATGATGTAGATGAAGAAAGCAAAGTAGAATCAAATAATGAAGAAATCAACGAAACTGATGAAATATGGAATACTGAAGAAGATAAACCTAAAGACAATGAAGATGAAGAGGCAGAAGATGAAATCAAAGATACAATAGAAAAGAAAAATACAGAGGAAACTAAGGTTGTTGATCCTCAAACACGTAAAACTGAAATTGAGAAAAGTAGTGACAAAAGCCCTGGAATCCTGAAGAAGAATACATTTTATTATGTTAGAACAAGTTCATATAAAGGAAGATTAAACAATAAGAGCAGACAAACATCATCATCAACTTCAATTCAATCTTCCTTAATGAAGAACACAAAAAGAATGAGACGTGGAAGAAGGCAATATGGTCAAAAGGCAGATATAGAGACAACATAGGTTGGGATAGCTAGATTGTAGTCTTTATTCATTATAATCTGTGTTTTGTAATGTGATTTGACTGCCACTATTCAGAAACTTTTAGGTCTTTTGTTTGTCATCTTACAATCAAAACTAGGGTTTGTCTAGTTTTGATTATTGACCCCTCCTACTTTTGGGCTTTTTAATGAAATGATATTAAACCTTTTTCCAAAAAAAAACATTAGTTTTCTTCTTATACATTTTAATCAAACAAAACTTTGGATTAATGATATAAATAACATCATGAATCGTCCAATTATGGATTAGCCCTCTTCCATGTTTTTCCTTTGAAGAAACTAAACATGATCTCTACTATCTTCTCATCGTTAATAACTTATATATATATATATTTTTGACCATCATTAAACATTTATTAGGTTAAGTCGTTAACTGAGAAAACAATTAATTTTAATTTTTTGACAACTCACGTCATTTTACGGATTTGAATTCAAAATTTTGAGAGGGGGAGATATCCACCATTTTTTCGTTAGGCAACAAGAGGGGATTATAATATTTAATTTGAGAAGAAGTATGTCATGAAATTACAAATAATATTTTAAATTACTAGTTGGCTTGTCATGTGGTGGAGTGGACCTCATAATTAGACTAACAAAAAAAATGAAGACTACACCTAGAATTACAATAACTGAAATACCTTATCCTTAGGTATGAAATATGGACGATATTGATTTTGAATCTCTCTAGTCATTATTGTAGCATGATTTTTCGATTCTCTAAGTCCTATGAATGTAAACATATCTCTTTAGTCTCTTTTTCAGTGTCGGTTATCATACCAACAAATTATAATATATTAAATTCTTTTGGTATTAAATTTTCTTTTCATGATTCCTAATTTCAATGGGTGACGGCATGGTTGAATTCATACTGATCTTTGTTGAAAATTTGAAATTGTTGTTGTGAGAACTTTATTCGGATACAAGCATGATCATTCTATTTGAAAAAATGAAAAAAATAAGTAGAGCCATCACTAGATCCTTTAGTTCAATTTTCTTTCATTTCTTTTGAAGAATTTGGCAAACAGAAAAGGACATTGTTGATATATACTTATAAGATGTTGTTAGGATCTAGATCGAGGCTAGCGGACCGGGGTTTGGTCGGTTAGCACTTAACGGTTGGCGTTTAATCCGGTTAGAGATTAACACTGAGTTTCAATACTACACAAACTGTCACAAACCCTTGAACCGAGTTCAAGTGCGGAAGTGGTTTGTTTCAGGTTGAAGCAACACACACATGATGAATAAGGATAGAATCTGGAGAATATCGGTTTGAAAATTAGGAGGTCGGTTTAAGGTTTAGTGAATCAGTTAGAACGATGTAAGTCGGTTAGTATGAGTCGGTTAGGATATTGAGTCGGTTGGAAAATAGACCTGACAGAAAAAAAGGAACACAAGACAGATTTTTATGGATGTTCGGAGATAAAACTCCTACGTCACCCCTTCTTCTCGAAACCGCGAGAAGGATATTCACTAAGAAATACACAAACACAATACACGATCGAGTCTTATTTACTACTCGATAAACACTCTTACAATTCTCACAGAAATTGTAATCACACTTAAGCTCTCAATCTTGTAGAGAGATAAACACACTTAATTTATGTTGTCTTGTATCTTTGTTTTTTCGTATCTTGTATGCTTTGGCTCTTCAACTCCTTTTATAGATGAAATGTGCCAACGGTCATATTTCTTCAGCGGATACCTTCAGGGTCATCCTTGAGTCTGATTGGTTGAGTAGAGGTTCAGCCTTGCATTAAATGCGGTTCTGGTTTCCAAGGCATAGGTCAAACCGGTTAGGTTTGTATTTTACTTAATATAGCAATTGTCGGTTGGACAGTTGCATGCACCTGGAAGGTTGCGCCTCTGACTTATCCCAGAGTGGAAAGATCTCTTCAGACAATCTTTTGCAGCCTGCAGAGTATCATCAGACTTGTATGGATATGACAATGTTACAGTCTAATCCTTTGATGTCATCTTTTGCAAATACACAAAGTATCTATTTGCACCGATTTGTAAGTTGTACTTAGTTTGATATTCTTGACTTCTTTCTCTAAGTAGTATTCTCTTCATTTCGGTTCATTAAGTCTACTAGTTTGATATTCAACCTGATAACTTCAGGTTTGTTCATTTGCTTCTTCTGGCCGGTTTGATATTCAACATGATAACTTCAGGTTTGTTCATTTGCTTCTTCTGGCCGGTTTGATATTCAACCTGATAACTTAAGGTTTGTTCATTTACTTCTTCTGGCCGGTTTGATATTCAACCTGATAACTTCAGGTTTGTTCATTTGCTTCTTCTGGACGGTTTGATATTCAACCTGATAACTTCAGGTTTGTTCATTTGCTTCTTCTGCCGGTTTGATATTTAACCTGATAACTTCAGGTTTGTTCATTTTCTTCTTCTGGCCGGTTTGATATTCAACCTGATAACTTCAGGTTTGTTCATTTGTTTCTTCTGGCCGGTTTGATATTCAACCTGATAACTTCAGGTTTGTTCATTTGCTTCTTCTGGTCGGTTTGATATTCTGACCGGTTGTAGTTCTTGACCGTTCCTAGACAATAAGTTTATTTAAGTTAAGTTCTTTATTTGACCGGTCAATTTTATCTAACAGATGTTTATTCTCTTACATGAACTCAAACAATGCACCTTTATAAATAATTTTATAAACATCAATGGCTAGATTTGTTTTTAAAGAGTTCGTCACCTATTTTTCCTCGGTAAAAATTAAGAAATAAAATTATTTTGCGTGTTCAACACATTTTTATACAATATTGTTTATAAACTAATTATTTATTTTAATTATGTGCAATAAGCTTGTATAAAAGTTTTAAAAAAAATTGTTAACTCATAATTATTTAAAATTTATAAATTGAGCTTTAAAAATGAGCGTATGGAGTTAAAAAACAACTTGGTATGTATTTTATTGTTTTATTTATTCCTCGAGGTTTATGAGCTCATGAGTTTTCAATTACGAAATGATATACAATTCATTGAGGTGGTTTTACTTAGAACCAACAAAAGTTTTGTTGCTTTTTTTTTAATTATTTTTAGAACTTCTATAATTATTTAAGTCTAAAGAAATTTATTTAGAATCAATAAATTTGTTAGAGTTGTCACTATTAGTTTTAGGATGATAAACAACTTCTTCTTACTTGAAGATCTTCTTACTTGAAGATACTGAATTTGGTGTTCTCTTTACAAAGAACTAATCCATTTGAAATCACATGATGTTGGGTAGTCGTAAAATGTGAAACACTCATGTTTTATGAAGAGTTGATCCATTGAGGAATTACACATGCCTAATGTTTAAAGGATCCAAGTTTGGGATGCATTATATAAATAGTTGAAAATCCCAAATAATCCCATAAATAAATTCTGACTATAACTAAATAGTAGGAAAGAAAGTAAGAAATAATTATAAAAAATAATTAATCAGAAAGAAAGTCAGACGCAAATTCTGTCCAAATATATGTCCCTAAATAGTTACAATTCTGTCAAAACACTGTCGCAACAAAATTCCGAAATATCACAATTCTACATTCGTCGGAAATTTTGTTGATCAATATTGTCACAAATAGTCTGTAAACATGTTCTTATAATTCCAATGTCATCTTTCATTATGATTAGAATATATTAACTCATTGTGCAACATTTCTTAACATGTTTAACTCAATCCAACTGAGCTGAGCTCACAGTTCAGCTCACAGTTTCTATCCAAATATCTTTAATTATAACGGATGATTGATTCGGTATCACTCACTCAATATCAATCATGTTCCAAAGTAGTCTCCAAATCGAACTCACTCAACTGTAATGTAAAAGCAAGTAAAGTGTCGTCTCCAATTCTACACAAGCCAACAAAAAACGTGGAAAATGTAACATAATTTTTCACTTGTTTTTGAATCGCACTTACTCAACTGTAATGTAAAAGCAAATGAAGTGTCGTCTCCAATTCTACGCAACCCAACAAAAAACGTGGAAAATGTAACATAATTTTTCACTTGTTTTTGAATTGCACTTACTCAACTGTAATGTAAAAGCAAATGAAGTGCCGTCTCCAATTCTAAGCAACCCAACAAAAATTGTGGAAAATGTAACATAATTTTTCACTTGTTTTTGCACTTTTAAAATTTATAAAAATTTATTGAATAATATAAAATTGTTGATGATAAATTTTATGCATAAGCCTTTTGGTTTATAAATGTAAAACTAAATTGTTAGTTGAGGAATTTTTAAATAGTTTGTTTTGGATTATTTGTGATTTGAAGATTGTATGGTTGATTTTTTTGAGTTGTTCATTAAAAATATAGTTATATTAAGATTTTTGTAAATTAAATAAAATTTATATATATTATAGTTAATAAATAAAAGTTAATTATTAAGAAAAATAGTTAGTTATCATCAAATTGTATATATATATTTTTTAATTTTAGTTAGGATAAGTAGTTCGATTTCTTAGTAACATCACTAAACCGACTAATCGAATTGTGGATGTTATTGATTTCCCTTTATTATGTTTTATCTCATTACTTTAACTTTAGTGGTAATAAAAAATAGCTTTGGAGTTTGGACTCAACGCGCTATTTAGACCTTTTTAACATCCTATTAATACTTTTAATCATATTATTTAAATTACTAATAAAGATATCAAATTGTATCAAATTGCTTTAGAAATTTCATCAACTAAATAATTTATTTATCTACCAAATATATTTTGAATTATAATCTTCATTTCATTTAAGTCAATACCAAACAACCTTCAAGGAAGAGAGAGAAAAGCTCTGGAGATTTTAGGTTTTCGGAAAAAATTCCGGCAGTAAATTCTCTCATCACGAATAACACGATCGGCACGATTTACACGGTATCAAGGTCGCGGTTCGCTTATTGTGATCACATAGTTAGTTGCTCAATGTCGATTGTGAAACGTGCACACAATCGGCACAATCGACACAATAGACACGAACGACACGGCATCGACTCTAATTGCTAGGCCGGTCATTCATCTACAAAGCTTAGTTGGAAGGTTATGGTTTTTGGTTTACCCTGTTCTGTATAGCTAGGGTTTTTGGTATACCATATTCTGTAATTGCTCTTCTCAATTGCTTTGTTGCTTTGTTCTGTTCTTCATTAAAATGGAAAGAAAGTAAAGTAATAAGTATAAGGAAGTCAAAAAATTTGTGATGGAAGGTTTAAGGGAGGTAGCTAAAAAGTAAATTGATATGATTGTTGAAGAAATAATCCAGGAAAAACTGGAATGCAGCAAAGGTAAGTAACCAATTGCTGTCAAAAATTCTGAAGAAAATATTGCAGGAAAACAGGGGAAGAAAAAAGTAATTTGGAATGTTGGTTATAATGAAAGAGCCAACTTGTTTGGTCTTAAAAACCAGATTACAAAACTTCTAATGCATGCTAAGAAGGGTGAAATCACAATCAATAAAGAAAAAGCTCATCAAAAAACAGTCCAACTCAATATTCATTATCTCTAGGACTGGAATTTACTGAAGAAAATAGAATATGAATAAATAGTTAAATGGTCACTTGATGCAATGAAGGAGCTGATGAAGGCTCCCAAAATCAAGACCTACAATATCAAGAGTAATTCAACATAGAAAGTCAACGAGGTATGGAAGAATAAAGTAGAAAAGAAATCTGAAGATCATGCCTACAAAGGAAAAATCTACTTGGGGGATATCCAAACAAAGGTAGAGGTACTCAACTCTCCTTTTGAATTCAAACTGCCTTCTAAAGTAGAGGAGAAATGTATTGAAAACTAAAAGTTTGTAGTGGTTGGAAACTTCATTGGGAAAAACTAAGTATCATTCCCAACTACCAAAGAGGCTCTAATTAAACAGTGGGGAGAAAAGAGACTTGAAAAAGTTTCTGCAAATATACATGATCTCTACTTCCTGCAGTTCAAAAAAGGCTCAAATCTGAAAGAAATCTTGGAGAAAGGGCATACTTACATATGATCAAATTGCATGAAGTTGGAAAAGTGGTTAGAAGAGATGAATCTACAAAGAAAACCAAAAGAAATAACCCATATTTGGTTCAAGCTTTGGAACATTCCAGCCCACATGTACAATGCTGAAGCAATTAGTCATTTTGCAGGTACAATTGGGAAACCATTATATATGGACCCAATAACTAAAGGAGGAGAGCACTTGTCATTTGTTAGAATTAGCATTGAAGTGCATTCTAGGAGTGTCCTGTCAATGAAAACGACAGTTGTTGACAGAAAAGGAAAACACAATGTCATGGAGATTTCTTATTAATTGAAACCAAAGAGGTGTACTTTCTGTAATACTTTCCTACACAATAAATGTGATAAAGCTAAAGAGGAAGAGCAGAAAAATCAGAAAAGTCAGGAAGCAGAAAATAAAAAGAATGAAACAGAGGAGGCCAAACTCAAAAATCAAACAGTTGTAGAAGAAAGCAAAAAGGATTCTGGGAAAAAGAAAAACAGTGAAGGAAAGAAAGTAAAAGGAATCAGGGTGAAGGGGAAAATAAAAAATATTGTAATGCGAAGGATTATGATAGAAATGGAAGATGAACCTCAAGTTGTTGTTGAGGAAACTCAAGAGGAAGACACTCAGAATTTCAAAGCTAAAACAGAGAATTCAAAAGCCGATGTAGAAGATTCCAAAACCGATGTGGAGTCTGAAGCTGAAGCCGAAGATAAGGAAGACAAAAACACAAAAATTCAAGTTGAAGACAACAAAGGTAAAAGCCCTGAAATTCTCAGAAACAATTCTTTCTATCAAATCAGAACGGGCTCGTACAAAGAGAGAATTCAAAATGAGAAATAACAATACTCATCATCCTCTTCAATACAATCTCTTTACATCATCAGAGGAAGGGGAAGAGGAAGAGGAAGGGGAAGAAGACCTCTCAATGAAGATATATGACATGCGAAAATCCCGGGCTGGAATAGTTAGGTTTGAATGTAGTCTTTTCTATTTGTTATCTCTGTTTTTTTAGAATGTATGAATGCTACTAATCCGTTTTTTTAGGGTCTTTTCATTATCATCCTTAATCATAGCTAGGATTTGTCTAGGTTTGATTTCTGATCCTCCCACTTTTAGGATTTAATGAAATAGTTTTAACCATTTTCCCAAAAAAATAAATACCAAACAACCTTTAAAAATAATAAAATAATTGAATTAGTTAATTCATTAATAAACAATGTTTTCCCTTTAATTAAAATAATACTTTGCTTTTGTTATAATTCAGAAAAAAGTACACTATTTTTCAAACTCATTTATTAATTTGAAAACTGAATTTTGACTAGATAAATACTATTTGTTTATTGAACAAAAAAACAATAAACTTTGTTTAAATGTCATAAATCACTTCTTGATTAATAATTAATGTTTAAATTTGGGCCATTATGCATTTGACTAAATCCATTCTTATAATTTCAGTTGTCATATTTGTCTTTATAGATTGTAAATAGGTTTTTAAGAATTTGTTTCATCTTGGATTATTTGGAAATAAAAGTTGAGTTATAAAAATTTAAAAATCTTGTGAGATGAATAAATAGATTATTTTGAATAATACATTCTTATAATTCCATATGTTATATTTATCATTTTAATTTTGTTCACCTGTTACTGTGGTTTAGTAGTTAACTTATAAGTTTTATGAATTTGTTTGATCTAAGATTATTTGGAAATTAAATGGTTGGATTGAAAAGTGAATTATTTGAGAATAGTTTGAATAGTTCAAATATCATATTTGTTATATTTTAACTTAAAAACATTTTAATTTGAAATTGGGTTATGGTCATTTTTTTAAATTAAAAAAATAATATTATTTCATTTTGATTCGAATATATTTATTTATTAATTATTGTATTGTTTGTTCAGTCTTAACTAAGATTATTTAGAATTTATTTGATCTTAGTTTATTTGGAAATAAAATTGGTTATGAATTTATTAAAGGAAAAAATGATTTATTTTAAACGAATTTTTAAATATTATTTAGTATTTAAAATTTAAATATTAGATAAAAAAATATTTTGATAACAATAAATAAATTAACTGATTGGATGGATGTTATATGTGATGTGAGACGTAATTTGTTTTTTTTTTTATTTAAATATTGTTGATGCTGAATGAATAATTAACTCGATTATTCTGAATTTTGGGCCTAGATTATTTGGAGTTTGTAAGGATAAATAGATTCTCATGTAATGGAGGACTTGTTTTTAAGTCACTTTTATAAAGCTTTATATATATTTTTGTTCGGTGGAGAGTATCGATTTAAGAGATTAAAAGATCACGGATTCGATTCACAAAATGCGAGATCATAAATATGAGATATCGATAGCTCTTCATAATTCAAAGAAAGTCTCTCAAGTTATTTAAGAATTTTTTATCCGTGTCATTATTTAAAATATATAATCAGGAAAGGAGGTAGTAAATTTTACTAAAAATTCATTATTCTAGTAGCCAATCTCATCGAAAAAAAGTTTTAATTTTTTTTAATATAAAAAGATTAGAATGATCCCTAATTTTCACTCTCTCCTTCTATAATTCACTACTTATTTCTATAATTCTTAATAAAAAATACCCATAATTTCATTCATTACTTATCCTCTGTAATTTGCATCATCTTCATTGGTATATCTCATCAATTCCATCTTTAACAATGTCTCTCAACCATTTATGATATTAAGATGTTTACTGATTGAAGGTACAACTATTTAGACTAAATTAAATAAAGAAAAGAGAAAATTAATTAAGAGAGAAATAATTAATTAACTTAAGAGAATAAATACAATATAATTTTGATGATGTGGTCTGAATAAAATTAAGTTGTGATTTAAACTGAACTAAGCTGTGTAATTTGTCTTTACGCAAGTATAGCTCATAAGACGGATGTTTTTAGATGTAGTCTGTAGCAAGCGCAATTCGACGGAGTCTAACTACATCAGACGTGGTCTGAAGTAGTCCGCGAGTAGACGTCGTCTAACTACATCAGACATGGTCTAAAGTAGTGCGCGAGTCGACGTCGTCTAACTACATCAGACGAATTCTGAAGTAGTGCACGATCAGACGTCGTCTAACTACATCAGACGAAGTCTGAAGTAGTGCGCGATCAGACGTCGTCTAACTACATCAGACATGGTCTGAAGTAGTGCGCAAGTAGACGTCGTCAAACAACATCAGACGGAGTCTGAAGTAGTGCGCAAGAAGACGTCGTCTAACTACATCAGACATGGTCTGAAGTAGTGCGCGAGCAGACGTCGTCCAACTACATCAGACGTGGTATGAAGTAGTGCGCGAGCAGACGCCGTCTAACTTCATCAGACTTGTAGTCTGAAGAAGTGCGTAAGTAGACGTCTTGCTTCAGCAATCGTCTAAAGAAGCGACCGCATATCTGATCAGCCGTCTGCCTAGTCTGCTTATCAAATTATAACTACTCAAGTGCCACATACTCAATATTCCTCCAGTACGTTTTGTACCTTCTCGTACATCACGTTCCATCAAATATTCTCCAATACAATCCGGTACGTCACGATCCAACGATTATATTCTTGTGTACATTCCCGTACACCTGGCGTACAACCAACGAATAGCTGAAACGTATCAAGAAGAAGATTCGACCGTTGGTGCTCTTCATCTATAAAAGGCAACTAGAGTACAACGGGCGAATCTCTCGGTACATTTTTCTCTCTCTTTGAACACAAGTGCAAGAATTCCAAAATGTCAAGTGTTGTGCATACTTTCCCTTTGATTATCCTGTAATCCATCTACTGTTCTTTCTGTGTGAAATTTAAGTGTTTTAAGTTGAACAGAGGCTGTTCTGTTCAACAAAGAGTTAGCTAGGAGTTCTGAAACAGGCGGTTGTTAAGTCTAGTATTTTCTGAGCGGATTTGTGTAGTGTTCTATACCAATCAAATTCTTTTAGTGAATATCCATCTGGAAACAGAAGAAGGAGTGATGTAAGAGTTTTTATCACCGAACATCCATAAAAACTCCTTGTGTTATTTCCTTTCCGCTCATTGCATTCATTTATCTAATGCTTCAAATCCAGCAAGCTGCTCCGCACTTGAATTCGTTCAAGAGCTTGCGAAGATTTGCGAACAATAGAAACATATCTTAATTCCTCGCAGGGTTAGCATCGAATTGAAAGTTAAAACCTGCCAACTATACTCAGACCTCCGTCTCTATAGTTGACACAGATCCTAACAAGTGGTATCAGAGTCAGGTTTTCTATTTTCAAGCACCATCAGATTTCTGAATCATGTCTCTTCAAAGGAAGGTCCCTATGTTCACAAAGGAAAACTATAACTCCTGAAAATTAAGAATGCATACTCATTTATCTGCCATAGATGATGACATGTGGTATTTTATCACCGATGGTCCTATAAAGATAATGAAGGTCAGTTCCACTTTTAACCCCGATGATACTCTTATGATGATGGAGAAGCCAAGGTCCGATTGGACCACTGAAGATAAGAGGAAGAACAACCTCGATAATATGGAAACATATATTCTTTACAAGACTTTGAACAATAACATGTTCAATAAGATTACCACATGCACTTCTGCCAAAGAATTTTGGGAGAGGTTGACTCAACTGTGTGAGGGCAATGAGCAAACAAAAGAAAACAAACTCATGGTTGCCACATAGAAGTTCGACATAATCAAGATGCGTCCCGGAGAGACGATGACTGAATTTGATGAAAGATTTAGTAAAATTATCACAAATCTCTCCACTTTGGGCAAGATATATAGCAACAAAGAGGTTGCAATCAAATTAATGTGTGCTTTGCCCAGAGAATGGGACATAAAGACGATGACCATGAGGGAATCCAAAGACCTCAACAAGATGGAGCTATATGATCTGTTAGCCGATCTGAAGACCTACAAATTTGAGATAAACTCTAGGAACGAAGAGGAGCCATTCATATCTTCCATGTCAACCAAGGCGCTAGTGACTTCTGAGGAGCCACCTGCCGCCAGTGCTGTGAAGACTGCTGCTGAGCAGATCACCAGCGATACCATGACCTTATTCGTGAAGAAATTTGGCAAATTCATGAAGAAGACCAATTCTAACTCAAGCTCTTCAAATAATAATAATAAGAGTGATTACAAAGCTAACTTGAAGTGTTTCAACTGTGATAAATTATAACACTTCAAGGCTGAATGCAAAAAGCCAAAGAAGGATGACAAGAAGAACAAGGAGCAGAAGGCTCTTGTGGCTGCTGAAAGAAAATGCAAGTGGGCCGAAAACGATTCAAACGACTCATCATCCAGCGATAGTGATGATAAAGTCGTCACATGCTTCATGGAAGATGATAAATCTGAGGTATTTGAATTCTCCTTAGAAGAATTCACAAGTGATGACTTAACTGCAACACTCAATGACATGGTCATTGAACACAAGAAGTTGTCAAACTCTTTCAATGAGATGAGTTTGAAAAATAAAACGGATAACACCTCTTCATCTCAAACTTCTGAACCGAAAGATTTTGAAAACAAAATGGTTGAGCTCTCATCTAAGAATGAGAAGCTCAAGGAAAAGATTCAAACACTTTCGTCTGAAAACCAATGCTTGACCTATGTGGTCAGTTCCTGGACGAAGTTTGGAGATGTAGTCAGACAACATAATAGTCTGCTGAGGCCTGCCGGATGCAAATCCGGTTTAGGATTTGACAATGCCAGCCCAGACACGACCAATAAAAAGTTGAACCCGGTGAAAGACATGCTTAAGACTATAAGGTTTATCAAGGGACACTTAACTGAAAAAGGAACTGATCTGAATTGTGAAGATCTAACTTTAAAGGATGATGTTACATATGTTAAGCCAACTGAAAGTTGGCTGAAGCCTAAGAAGAGTGCAACCATCAAGTCTGGAAAACCAAAACTTGACAAAAAGTCAAGAAGTTTTCGACAAAAAACATCCTCTAAAGTTAACGAAACAGCTACTGGCAGAAAGACGTCTTCTAAGCCTAAATCATACGCATTGTTAACCATGTATAATGAGAAATCCATCAAAATAACTCAAATATGGATTCCCAAGGGACTGATCAATCGTGGACCCAATTGAATGTAGGTACCAAAAAACTGTAAATATGTATATTTGTAGGTACAACATGTCAACTATTTGGAGGAGTCTGTCTGGTATCTGGACAGCGTCTGCTCCAGACACATGATGGGAGACAGACGTCTATTGACTGAAGTGACGAAGTGCACTAGGCTTAAGATCACATTTGATGATAACAACAAGGGTAATACCGTGGGTAAGGGTAAGATTATCCACCGTAACCTCACCATCAACGACATGCTACTTGTTGAAAATTTGTGTTATAACCTAATCAGTATAAGCCAGATGTGTGACAATGGCAATACTATTGATTTTCAAAAACACACCTACCTAGTTAAGGATTAGCAGGGCGACACCCTGCTGACTGGAAGTACAGTAGGAAATTTTTATAAAATGAATTGGAAAAATAAGATTTCTGATCTTGTATGTCTGGTAGCCAAAAATGATCAAAATTGTCTATGGAATAAGATATTGAGTCATCTTAATTTTAAAACCATTAACATCATTTGTTCAAATGATTTAGTTTCTAGTATGCCAAAATTAAAGTTTTCAAAAGACAAGGCATGTCCTGCTTGCCATATGGGCTAACAAATCAGATCAACTTTTAAAAGTAAAGGGAATTCTCAATCCGACCGATGCCAGGAATTATTGCACATGGATCTTTTTGGTCCAATACTAGTAAACAACTTGGGAGGAAAGAGATACACCCTTGTCATGATTAATGATTTTTCGTGATTTACTTGGGTTATATTTTTAACTTCTAAGAATCAAACTGCTGAGAATTTGCTTAAGATCCTTAGAAGACTTCAAAATGAAAAATCTGTAAGTATTATAAAAATCAGAAGTGATCGAGAAACTGAGTTCACCAACAAACGTTTATCTTCTTACCTTGAGGAGTCTGGTATTAGACACGAGTTGTCTAGTGCTAGAACTCCACAGAAAAATGGTGTTGCTGAAAGGAGGAACAAAATACTGAAAGAAATAGCGAGATCTATGTTAACTGACTCCAGTGTCTCTCAAAAACTATGGGCAGAGGCCATAAACACAATATGTTATACTCAAAACAGATCAATGATTAATAAACGTTTTAATAAAACACCTTACGAAATCTTTTATGGTAAGGTTCCTAAAATTTCATATTTTAGGATATTTGGATATAAGTGTTTTATTCATAACAATGGCAAAAATCATTTGACAGTTTTTGACGCTAAAGCAGATGCTGATATTATGTTAGGCTATTCTTCAATTAGTAAAGCTTATATAGTGTTTAATAAAGAAACTCTAACAGCTGAAGAATCTACTCATGTTGTCTTTGATGAGTCTTTTGAAAGCAACTCTAACGAGATCATTGAAGTTGCTAACATGTTAGAAACGGCCAGTCTTCAATCTGATAGTGATGATGAAGTTCCGGTCGACAGGAACAACTCGTCTGATCAGACGGCTGATCTGGTTGATATTCAACCAAACGTCCAGACAAGTCATTAGACGACTGACAGTTCGGACGTCGTGGGGTCATCTGACCAGACGTCTAATTCTTTAGCACCAAACTTCAAATGTAACAAAAATTATCCACCCGAATTAATAATTGGTAATTCTAATGCTTCTCTTAGGACCAGTCACTAATTATTGGATGAATTTGCAAACTCCGATTTTATTTCTCAAATTGAGCCAAAGAAATCGATTAAGCATTGCTTGATCCAAATTGGATCAATGTTATGCAAGAGGAGCTGAATTAATTTGAAATAAATAAAGTGTGACATCTGATTCTAAGATCGGATGATCAATCGGTTTTTAGAACCAGATGGGTCTTTTGAAACAATTTTAGTGAAGACAGTTTGGTTGTGAGAAACAAAGGCCGATTGGTAGATCAAGGTTATAGGTAAGAGGAAGGAATTGACTTTGTGGAGTCATTCGCACATGTCGCTAGACTTGAAGCAATCAGAATCTTCCTAGCTTATGCATCTTTAAGAAATTTAAAGTTTATCAAATTGATGTAAAAAGTGCATTTTTAAATGGAATTTTAATGAGAATTTGTATGTTGAACATCCTTCTGACTTTCAAGATCACTCCTTTCCTAATCATGTTTTCAAACTTGACAAACCTTTATATGGTCTTAAGCAAGATCCTAAAGGTTGGTATGACACTTTAACAAAAAAATTATTTGACCATGATTTTATCATTGGCACAGTTGATAAAACTTTGTTTAGATTTGTTAAAGATTCTCATATATTACTTGTTCAAATTTATGTTGATGATATCCCCGCATTGTGTAAGAAATTTTCTAAGTTCATGCAGGATAAGTTTGAGATGAGTATGATGGGAGAACTAACATTCTTCCTTGGTCTTCAAGTTCGTCAACTTGAAGATGACATATTCATCAACCAAGCCAAGTATACAAGGGAGCTGCTAAAGAAGTTCTACATGGAAAGTTGTTCAACTACCTCTACTCCAATGAATTCATCTAGCAAGCTTGACAATGATGAAGATGGCCAGAGTGTCGATATCACTATCTATAGAGGGATCATCGGTTCCTTGCTCTACCCAACAACCAACCGACCATACATTATATTTGCTATCAGCGTTTGCGGAAGATTTCTGGCTAACCCTAAACAATCTCATTATATTGCTGCTAAGCGTATTTTGAAGTATTTAAAGGAAACTCAAAATATGGGACTGTGGTATCCAAAGGATTCCAGTTTCAATTTAATTAGCTACTCTGATGTAGATTATGCAGGCTGCAAGATTAATCGGAAGAGCACTAGTGTAACTTATCATTTCCTTGGTCATTGTCTGATATCTTGTTCAACAAGAAATAGACGTCCGTCGCCACGTCTACAGTAGAGGCCGAGTACCTTGATGCAAGCAATTGTTGCTTTCAACTTTTGTGGGTTCAACAACATCTGAGGGACTCGACATCCAAGCAGACGAGTCTCCGATTTTCTACGACAACACTAGTGCCATAGCGATCACATACAACCCGGTGTTGCACACTCGGACGAAGCATATCGACATCCGACACCATTTCATCCGGGAGCATGTCAGTCAGAAGAATATTCGGTTGGAGTATATTCTAACTGATCAACAAGTTGTAGACGTGTTCACGAAGCTACTCCTCGAGAATAAGTTTTACTTACTTTAGAATGTTTTGGGTCTTATAGACCTAAATTAATTTAAATTAAGTATGCACAAATTGAGTGGGAAATTTGTTGATAAGTTGTCTAGACAGACGTATTAAGACGAATGTCTCAAATCGGTCTGATCAGATCAAACGTCTGAAGAGAAAGTAGATCAGACGAGTTGTGCTTAAGTAGGTTGCTATTTAAGCATGGTCAGACGTCTAAATGTGAGACGTGCGTGAGCAGACGCCGTCTGAACAGACGTCTTACCAAGCTTAAACGCGAAGTATGCGGACAACACAAATACACTCCCGGACATGAGCGCTCTTCAGACGCATCATCTTCAGACGGGTGAGACAACTGTTCTATTTGTTATGCGCTGTCGTTTTTACTTTTCCACTCAAATAGTAAAACGTTCTTATTTCAAAATATTTGAAGAGAATTTTCAAATATCAAATAACATAAAGACACATGTCTTTTTATGATAAAAATAAGACAAATATATAACAGTTCATTAAGTTGTTATTTTTATATTAGATTACACCACATTATTTTTTACTCAAAATTTTATTCTAATATTAACGAAGGGTTTGTCTAATGCGGAAAAACACACCAAATTCACAACTTTGGCTAACCCTTGTCCGGCTTAGGTCCTTCTCGCAAGAACCTGATCAGCCAACTCCCGACTTAAGATTTTCTCCTAAGTAAATAAACTTCCCAACAAAGATATATTTCTCCAAGAACGAATAGAATATAAAGAAGATAGAAAACATCAATAAAGAGGCAACACAATATTACGGCCGAAGCCAACCTTGGATCTTATTATTGATTCACACACAACCAATGAAAATACAAGGAACCCACGGGTAGGCACAATCCCTAGGCTCAAGAGTCTCTCTCTAGTTCTTGAATAACTTGATTGATCTCTTGATTGAATGCCTTAGGGTCTCCTCCTCTAGAGATATATATAGGAGTAGAAAAACGTGTACAACAAACTTTGCCTAAGTCTATGATGAATAATTCATCTAAGACTTAGTCCTCCGAAAATATAGGGACTTTGACCGGGCCTTCCCAAAATACTCGGTCCTGGCCAAGACTTCTTCCATCTTTGACTTAGCGCTGCGCCTCTCTTCGGTTGCCCAGTGCCGAAGAGAGAGGGAATTTTGTAATTGAATGTGGATTACACTACTAGAAATTACATCATTAACGACAACATAAGCCGTCGTTAAAAGCCCCATTGCCGACATTAATAGTTATTTGTGTTAGCGACTAAAGTCGTCGACCGTGGAAACTAAAGAATTCGACGTTAAAGTATTATGGTCTATAACCACGACGTTAGGTGAGTAGAGCCAATGTTGATAGTTTAATTATCAGTGTGTCAGGAGGATAGTTGAAATTAATATTCTTGGATATTAACGTCGGCGTTAAGAGGATAGTCGACGTTAATATCCATGGATATTAACGTCGTGGTTAATATCCATGAATAATAACGTCGACTATCCTCCTAACGTCGTGGTTAATATCCGTGGATATTAACGTCGGCTATCCTCTTAACGCTGACGTTAATATACGTTGCTCTCAGGTTGGTTGAACACTTCACTAGTAGGAAAATGATTTTTAACGAGGGCATAAACCCTCGGAGAAAGCCAAATCCCCTCAGTGATTAGTTTCGTCGAAGGCGATAAATGCTCTTGGAAGGTGTCGGTGATAAGACTATTGGTGAAAAAAATAAATTTTACCGAGAGTAGGTACCGTCCTTTGAGATAATTATAATTTTTTTTACCAAGAGAAGAGCCAATGTTCTTCGTCATAATATTAAATAATTCAGCTTTATTCTTCAGCTCCGACCTCACCTTCTTCTCCATTCTTCTCTCAACAGATCCCTAATTATTTTTCTTTCTATTATCAAAAGTGGTAAATGTGCACATGAGCAATTACAACACCATCACCAATCTCTATGGTTTTGATAATACTTTCTATTCGATCTATATCTATAGAAGATATAAGAACAATTAAAAGAACAATTGAGATCCAGAAACGAGTTGACAATTACAGCAAATACGTCCAAACAAAAAATCAAGAATAATTACAGCAAATACGTCCAACAAATACATCCAAACAGATATTTCCTAATGTATATTTCAGAAACGTATTCAAATAAAAATACTTATTTAATTAACAAACGATTCTGGATTTATACTTACTATTTTATTTTCCTATAATTCTGGATCTATACTTACTAATCAACAAATGATTTGTTCATCGGATCCACATCTTGACGGCGGTTCACTTGTAACGAAAGCTCTAAATCTGATCTTCGCAACTGTTGGGATCTGTAACGATGCCGACAAAGGTACATGAATATATTTGATCTTCTAGTCGTGGATAAGACCTCATCACTAATCTTCTCTTCCTCTTTCTTAGATTCTTCATATTTCTTTCATCCTCCACGAATACGAGGATCTTACGTAATGACTATTTTGTTCGAACATCATGTCGAGTTCATCGGATTTCGCTGATTCTGGGAAGTATTTTGGCAAGAAGCTGGATAAGTCGCCGGAGAAATCAAAAGTCTCTCAAATTTGTAATCTTCTAAACAAATACTTGAAAGATAATGGTATTTTGGCATGAAGATGGGAAATATAAATGAAGATATGAGTCGGCAGATAGAAGAAGAAGAGGCACTATATGGATCTACACTCAAATCTTAAATGAAGAGGAAAGAGAGAGAAAGAAGGAAGAGAGAAGAAAGAATTAGGCGGCAAGAACAAGATTAGGCAAAAATATAATATTATCAACGAGAACATTCTTTTGCCACCGGTAACATTAAGACTATCATCGAGAGCAACACTTTTCCCTTGGTAAAACAAATATCATCGAGATTATTTTTTCGCTCTTGGAGATATTTATCAGTAATTATCTATTTTTTACTAGTGTTTAAAGTTCTCTTATTAACACCGGCACTCCCCAACGCCGACGTTAATGATTTTCGTTATCAACGTCGGCACTCCCTTAACGTCGACATTAATAATGGTTGCTCTCGGGTTCTTTTTCCATTTTTTTGATTTTATAAAACATGTTTCATAAATAAAAAAAAGACCAATCATAAATAAAAATCAATTCCAAATTTTAAAAATATAAAATTGTCTCAAATCGTATTAGTACAAAAATCTGAAATCTACGTCAATCACTACTGATCGGGAGAAGAGGAGGCATCCTAGACATGAGTGTCCTTATAGACTCTTGTTGTGCAAACACCAATGCACACATCTCTTCCATTTCACATGTTTGTTGTGAGCGCATCTCCTGTTCACGTTTATGTATTTCTTGTATTGGACGTGTTTGTTCATCGCGAATCTCCTGATCACGTTTCTTCAAATGAAAAATAGAAAGGTTTTAAGTTGAATATTTCAAGACCAAATGTTACTATTACACCACACATTCATCAATTATTTATTTTGGAATCATATTTAAACACTTGATGGACGACTTTAATACACAATAGACAATCAAGCTCTTTTGGGAGATCTCGATCTTCAATTTTAACCAATTGAAGATAGAGATTTCTTAGAAGAGATTGATGATCATTCAGAAAATCCCTTAAGGAGAAGTGGTTTTAACCAATAGATAATCAGACTCTTCTTAGAAATCCATCTCCATCTTCAATTAATTCATTTTGACTAATTCAAGATCGATGGAGATGCCTAAGAAGAGATTGATTATCATTGGGAAAATTCTTTAGAAAGACGTGTTTCAAACCAATAGATTTTTTTAAGGAATTTGTTTCTCCTTCTTTTGATCTTTAACCAATGTTCTTCTAACCAATAAACAATCGGAATCTTCTAAGAAATCTTCAATTTCATTTTAACAAATTGAAGATATAGATATCTCAGAAGAACCCCGATTTCATATTGGTTAGAAGGAAATCATTATTTTAGGAGAATCTTAAATTTTTTAAGGAGAAACAAAGGAGGAGTGTTATATTTATAGGACTTGAAAATATCTGGCAAAGACTATCAGCGACGACATTTGTCGGTGGGTCGTTAATAGTCTGAATATTTATTATTAAGGACGGTGTTAGCATAAAGTCATGACTAATAATAATATCATTAGACATGTCTTCATGCTAACCTCATTCCTAATATTTGTAGGTCACTTGATAATTATTTTGACAAAAAATTCTTGTCGATGACAATTATTTAGAATGGCGTTAGCATAATTTTGTGGCTAATAACATATTTTATTGGCCAATGCTTTATGTTATTGTCGTCTCTTCCATTTCACGTGTTTGTTGTGCGCTCATCTCATATTCACGTTTTTGTATCTCTTGTCTTTGATGTAACTGCTCTTCGCAAATCTCCTGATCACGTTTCTTCAAATGAAAATTGAAGAGTTTAAAGTTGAATATTTCAAGATAAAATGTTACTAGTACACCTCACATTCATCAATTATTTGTTTTGGAATCGTAATTAAACACTTGATCGACGACTTGAATAGACAATAGACAATCAGACTCTCTTGGGAAATCTCAATCTTCAATTTTAACCAATTGAAGATAGAGATTTCCTAGTAGATTATTGGGAAAATTCTTTAAGTATAAGTGGTTTTAACCAATAGACAATCAGACTCTTCATGGAAATCCATCTCCATCTTCAATTGATTCATTCTGACTAATTAAAGATCGATGGAGATGCACAAGAAGAGATTGGTTATCATTGTGAAAATTCTTTAAGAAGACGTGTTTCAAACCAATAGATTTTTTTAAGGAATTTGTTTCTCCTTCTTGTGATCTTCAACCAATGTTCTTCTAACCAATAAACAATCGGGATCTTCCAAGAAATCTTCATTTTTATTTTAACAAATTGAAGATAAAGATATCTCAAAAGAACCCCATTGCATGTTGGTTTGAAAGAAATTAGTAGTTTAGGAGAATCTTAAATTCTTTATAGAGAAATGAAGGAGGAGTGTTCTATTTATAGGACTTGAAAATTATCTGGCAAAGACTAACAACGACGACATTTATCGGTGGGTCGTTAATAGCCTTAATAATGATTATTAGGGTCGACATTAGCATAAAGTCGTGACTAATAATAAAATTATTAGACATGACTTTATGCTAACGTTGTCCTTAATATTTGTAGGTCCTTTGAAAATTATTTGGACAAAAAAATCTTGTCGGCGACAATTATTAGGGATGACGTTAGCATCAAGTCGTGGCTAATAATATATTTTATTGGCCACGACTTTATGTTATTGTCGTCTCGTCCATTTCACGTGTTTGTTGTGCGCGTATCTCCTGTTCACATTTTTGTATCTCTTGTATTTTACGTGCATGCTCTTCGCGAATCTCCTGATCACGTTTCTTCAAATGAAAAATTGAAGTGTTTTAAGTTGAATATTTCAAGATCAAATGTTACTGGTACACCTCACATTCATAAATTATTTATTTTGGAATCATAATTAAACACTTGATGGACGAATTGATTAAACAATAGACAATCAGGCTCTCCTGGAAAATCTCCATATTCAATTTTAACCAATTGAAGATAGAAATTTCCCAGAAGAGATTGATGATCATTGAGAAAATTCCTTAAGGAGAAGTGGTTCTAACCAATAGACAATCAAACTCCTCTTGGATATCCATATTCAATTAATTCATTCTAACTAATTCAAGATTGATGGAGAAGCCCAAGAAGAGATTGATTGTCATTGGGAAAATTCTTTAAGAAGACATATTTCAAACCAATAGATTTTTTTAAGGAATTGGTTTCTCCTCCTTGTGATCTTCAATCAATGTGCTTCAAACCAATAAACAATCGGGGTCTTATGTTAAATCTTCAATTTTATTTTAACAAATTGAAGATAGAAATATCTCAAAAGAACCCCGATAACATATTGGTTAGAAAGAAATCAATAGTTTAAGAGAATCTCAAATTCCTTATGGAGAAACGAAGGAGGAGTGTTCTATTTATAGGACTAGAAAATTATCTAGTAAAGACTATCAACGACAACATTTGTCGGTAGGTCGTTAATAGTATGAATATTGATTATTAGGGACGGCGTTAACATAAAGTCGTGGCTAATAATAATATTAGTCAATGCTCTATGCTAACGTCGTTCCTAATATTTGTAGGTCTCTTAAAAATTATTTGGACAAAAAAATTTTGTCGGTGACAATTATTAGGGACGGCGTTAGCATAAATCCGTGGCTAATAATATATTTTATTAGTCAGGGATTTATGTTATCGTCGTCGCTATTAGTATTGGAATATTAGTCACGGCGTTAAGCTATTGTCGTGTCTGATATTATTGATTATTAGCCACGACTATAGCATAAATCTGTGGCTAATAATATCTTTAAAAATAACCACGACGAAGACAACGAAAGTCGTGGTTAATAATAATGGCGGAGAGTGGCGGAAAAGCCAGAACATTAGCCACGACGAAGACAACAAAAGCCATGGATAATAATATTTATTGGCGTCGGCATTACATCGCCGACAATAATAATTATTATTAACCACGACATATGTTCGTCATCTCTAATATTCGTCGTTAAAAATCTTGTTTATACTAGTGTTAGTTTTCGGTTAAATGTGTTAGAAAATTAAGGTGTTTTTAAGAAGAATTTTATATCAATATCTAGGCACATATCCCCATGATTTTTATGCTAATTGATAAAATCATTACTACTTAGTTCATATAGAATAATTTTTATGCGTGAACTGAGTCGAGCTTGGTGGTATCGATGAAGATGAGAGCATCACGTGTTACTCCTCTAGTTAGCATACACGAGCCTAGTTAGATCCCCTGGCCTTCAATTCATAGGATGAAAGGATTAGGGAGAATCAATCACAATTATTTGGTTGAAAAGATAGATGTTTTTCTTTATCTCATTTGTGCTCAAAAGTTTTGACTTCAATATCATATATATATATATATATAAACCTTAAAATATTTAAGGAGAGAATATATATGATATTATAAATATTTTTTTAAGTAACTTGATTATAAGATCTTAACATAATAATTAAACTATTTGATTATATATTATTTATTTAATAAATAACATTATTTTAAAATCTTAATTCTATAATTAAACTCTTTTAATTATATATATTATTTTATTTTATAAATAAATAATATTTATTATTAATAATATCTATTATATATTTGTTAGGATAGGGATCGTCGAAGGAGACGGGATTCTCGCAACGTTGAACGCTTACACACTCACCGTTCGATAATAACCTTGTTAGAGGTTGATTATCTCGTTTCCACTCTACACAAACCGTCACAAACTCTTGACAAAGTCAAGTGCGGAATTGTTTGTTTGGGTTTGAAGCACCAGATGATCAATATGAATGATGAAATACTGAAGAACACAATACAAGACACAAGATTTATGGATGTTCGGAGTATAAACTCCTACGTCACCCCTTCTTCTCAAAACTTTGAGAATGATATTCACTATAATATTCAGTCTGTTTACAACACGTATGCAAATTTAGTTGAACAACCAGGGCTTAGTTACTGTCTGTTTTCGACCTTCCAATACACACTCTGTTGAACAGAAACGAATTCTGTCAACTTACAATGCTCACTACTCACACAAAATAGCTAGTATTGTAATACAAGGTTAGAACTCTAACATACTTTGAAAACTTGTGAAACCTTGAGAGCTTGAAAGAGTTGATAGCTTATAAGATTACTAGTAAAAGGTGTAGGTTTCAACGGTGAAAAAGGTGATGAAGCAGGTTGACCTCTATCTTCTTAAGTAGGCAAAATATCAACGGATATATTTGTAGCTCAACGACTATATTTGCTTCATTGGACATCTTATCTTGATCTTGATTGGTTGAGGTCTAGATTAGTACATTAGATTAGATAATCTTTGATCTTGTCTGTACTTGGATGCTAATAATCCAAATTGTCATTAATGTGATTTCTATCTCCAAAGAATATGTATATCAGGATGTTTGACCTTTCTTTGATTCTGGTTCTGCTGCTGTAGAGAAGTCTTCATCAGTATTTACACTAAAATGGAAGCGCTCATCTAGGAAGTGTAAAGCTGATGTCTGAATTTGCCAAAAGAGTCCATATATATTCCCGAGGTTGGTAGAACATAATATTATGAAATACCGGACGCGCTTCATGGGATGCCGATATGCAACGAGCTGGAAGCGCCTTTTCATAGTGCCGAAATGCAGAATGCCGGAAGTGTTTTCTAGAATGCCGGAATCTGGAAAGTCGGGCATGTGCTTTGTAGAAAGCCGATATTTGAAGTGCCATGCGCGTGCTTTGTAGAAAACCGATATCTAGAAAGTCGGACGCGTGTTTTGTAGAAAGCCGATATTTGGAAAGTCGGACGCGTGCTTTGTAGAAAGCCGATATCTGGAAAGTCGGACGCGTGCTTTTTAGAAAGCCGATATCTGGAGTGCCAGATGCGTGCTTTGTAGAAAGTCGATATCTGGAAAGTCGAACGTGTCCAGAAGCCGATTTGGTCCAAATGTCGATTTGGTCCAAATGTCGATTTCTTCAAAAGTTGATTATGTACATAGAGCCAATTCCTCTTTTCTCAAATAACTGATATGTTGTAATGCCGATATGTACATAGAGCCGATTTCGCTTTTCTCAAATAACCGATATGTTGTAATATCGATATGTACATAGAGTCGATTCTACTTTTCTCAAATAACCGATATGTTGTAATGCCGATATGTACATAGTGCTGATTCCGCTTTTCTCAAATAACCGATATGTTGTAATGTCGATATGTACATAAAGCCGATTTTCTCAAAATGTTGATTTTGTTTATTTGTAAGATGTCGGTCATGCTTTGACAAAGCTGACTTAAATTTGAATATTTGTCTGATTTAATCTGCACATGATTATTTTGACACAGTTAGGTTTTTATTTAAATAGTTAATTAATATTACTACTTAATTAACTATTTTTACTTATGAATATTAATAATTAACTATTATTTTCTTTAATATAATCCATCAAATTATTAATGTATGACCTTGTAGAACCCAATTATAATAGTTATTAATCGTAGTTGACTTCTAGTAAAACATTTGTGACTTCTAAAATATTTGGATTAAATTATCTACAATAATTCTCTTATCTAAAGTTAGTCATTGCATATACATATATCCATTGTTTTTTGAAAAACCCGCTTTTTTTTGTGAACTTTGGTCTGACCGGTCCAACTAGACCGGATTTAAAAAATATTCATACCTTTTAGGGAAATGATCAATTTAACTGACCCGCAAAGCCATCGCAAATGAAGATTGATGGGAAAAAAAGGACGGGTATTTCCTATTTTTTTTAGTATCGATGCATAAAAATGTTCTTAATTATATGCATATTAGTATCGGATCAGCGTTAGAGGATTTCGGATCTGTTATCGACCAATCCACCAACAATTAGTATGAGAGAGAATTCCTCTGCTACACCATGTTCATCCCCAAGATAACCGATTGAAACATTCGAAAGTCGCCGCCTCTCCGGCCAATGGCAACTCACAATTGTCTCCCATTGTCCCAGTAGCCATGTACGGTGCTTTTGGCGCGAAGTCAATTGACGACGATCTGTTTAAAGATTTTATGGAATCTATAGGTGGAGCTCAGAAGAAATGAAGAAAATATTCTCGTTATGAGTAGAAGTGAATCTGTTTGACTGGAATTACAATGTGATTGATGGATGAGTGGTTTGATGCGAGAAAATCGCTAAGACATTATATGTTTGTGTGTGATTTTACGGTCACTCCAAAATGTATTATAAAACTAAAATGCAGACTAACCTTTCGAACCGAAAATTTCGATTCGGATATTCGGTCGAACCGTCCGGTCGAATCGGATTTTGACCTGTTCGAAAGGTAATTTTATTAAAGTTAAATGTCGGAACGTTCATTCACCTGTATCGCGGTCGAACCGGTTGGACCGACGATTAAATCGCGTATTTTAAAACTATATATATCTTACCTATATTTTGTTGAACCGAAATCTCGATATGATATAGCAATATACCAAATATTATATACTAAAGGATCTCCCTTCAAAGTTATTTAAATTCCATGTAGTTGTTGTCTTGAAAAGAAAAGGACCCCTAGGTATAAGAATATCCGGATGCAAAAATTAATTCAATTGACGATGACCATCATGAATAATCTAACTAGTCCCTACCATACCATGATCATATTCCAAGAAATGAAGGGACAATATTGACAACTTTTTAGGTAATTTTGAAAAGAAAAAATATTTTGCTGCAACACATTTTCTTAATTTTTTTCATATATTCATAATAATTATTTGGTCGAACAACAAAATGAAGCATTATCACACACGCATCATGATTCTACCTTCGTAGATGAAGTAGTACCATCCACGGCGAATTCTCTTCATATACCTAAGTTTGAAGAAATTGATGATATGTAAAAACATATAGACAAGTTCAAAGACGACTTATTTAACGACAAAAATCATACATATATCTTACCTAAATTTTGGTATACCGAAATCTTGGTATGATATACCAATATACCGAATATTTGCGATATATCGAGATTTTTGTATGATATCAATATTATATCCTTCATATCGAAATATATATATTTTTTTAATCGGAAAAAATCTTAGAGAGTAAAACTCTATAATAAATACCTAGAGAGTTTAGTCTCAAAATATTCAGATAACATAAATGATAAATACTTTGAGAACCTCAAATTTGTTTAGAGAATCAATATTCATTATTCACCCATCAAATTATTAAAGTATCAGTTAAGAAATTCCTTTTGGAAATTTCATCAACTAAATAATCTATTTATCTACCAAATATATTTCAAATTATAATATTCCTTTCATTTAATTCAATACCAAACAAACTTTTAAAATAATAAAATAATTTGATTAGTTAATTAATTAACAAGGTTTTACCTCTGAATTAAAATAATACTTTGCTTTTGTTATAATTCGGGGAAAAAAGTATAATACTTTTCAAATTCATTTATTAATCCGAAAACTGAATTATGACTAGATAAACACCTATTAATGAGTCCGTGAATACTATTTCTTTAAATTTTATTCTTCATTAACAATTAATATCATCTCTCCTACCAGCAGGGGCGGAGCCAAGTACAAGCCGGCCCGGGCCGTAGCCCGGGTAGCGTGAAAGAGCATGTATGTATTTTATCAATAGCGACGGTAAATTATCGTCGTTATTGGTTATTTTCCGTCACTATAAGGCATTGGTGACAGAAAACTGTAAAACTAGCCCGGATAGATTTTTTTAATAAAAAATTAGCCCGGTAGGTTTCAAATCCTGCCTACCAGAAGATCTTAATAAATTTCAAAATACATACAGTATTTGTCTTCTATGAGAGTTCTCAGGATTTAAAAAAAAAATCTTATATCTGAATACTCTCTTTAGTTGCACTGTCATTTTAAATGTTAGTTCAAAGACGGAATTTTCTAAAGGTTAGTTCAAGCCTCTCAGGCAATACATAATATGTTACATAAACTTTTTACTTCTTTTTTATGGTGTCAGCTAACTTCGCATCCAACTAAGTCTTTGATAAGAGAAAGGGAAATTCTCACTAGCAACAGTTGCTTGCCAACCCTTGCCAACTGAACCGTAGAGTAGGAATAATAAAAACCGTTGAGTAGCAATATTTTATTATTTTGTATCTTGGGTCTACTTATTAAAAAAAGCGAACATCCCATTCCAAAACATTCATATAGTCATCCGACAGACATCGAAAAGGGGACGAGATCGAACTGTCTACGAATGGAAGGCGCTGAGCCTCCCCTTTACAGGAACGCGAGACGATTCACCATTTCCCTTCCGGTCTAGATCAGGTTTATCAGATGAGGAAGATGTTGTCTTCTATAACATACCAGTTCTCGTAGTCAAGAAGTAAAAGAATAAATTGAATTGAGTCCATGAATTAAAAATAGTTAAAATTCTTAATCACTCAATATCTCTCAATTTGAGAGGATCGGTAAATTTATGATATTTATTCTTCTCTTTTTAAATTTGTACTATAAAAACCCATCATCAGTTACTAAAACATACCTACAGTCAGATTTGTCGCAATTATTAATTAAGGAAATGTTCTAAACAAAATAGAGGCTATTTATCCACATGTTACTCGTCACAAAATTAGGAGAGAATTCGTAAAATATTTATTAATTGGTTGAAAAATCATAAAAAAATGAATTAGAAGAAAATTTGTAACAAGTTTTTCCATGACTTTCTCTTGTGAAAATATTATTAACTTAGTTAATTAATAGACAAAATATTTTTTAATTATTATGCATTTGTGTAAGTTAAAAATATAGATTATAAATTTTAATTTAAATATCATAAATTTTTTAGAATATTTTCATATGTATAATGTACTTTCAAG
Organism: Impatiens glandulifera; assembly: GCF_907164915.1. Lineage (NCBI taxonomy): Eukaryota > Viridiplantae > Streptophyta > Magnoliopsida > Ericales > Balsaminaceae > Impatiens > Impatiens glandulifera. Next base: position 18,111,947 of record NC_061862.1, on the reverse strand, counting down.
TGTAAATATATTCACTTGTAGACGTAAAGTCTTTCATTTAATAATATCAATATATCATTTAATAACAACATAATATTTCATGTTGTACAATTCACATCTTTATTGGATTTAATTTTGATCATAATTTAAACGATAAAATATCATACATAAGACACAAGACATGTAATAAAATAATTTTAATTGTCTTCTTGATATATATAGTTATCACATCCATTTTTAGTCAAATGATAACTTTTACATATAATTATTATAAAATTTGTTATAAGTCCTATAAAGACTTTTTAAATTTTATTTTTTATCTCTTTCATAAAATCTTTTTGAAGACATTGATTCTTCAATTTTTTTTATGAAATTAATGTCAATATGGCAAGTTTCTTGATTTCAAAATTCTCAAATTATTATTATTATTATTATTATAAATTATTAATATACTTATTATTATTATTATAAATTATTATTATTATAATAAATTATTATTATTGTAAATTATTATTATACTTATTATTATTATTATAAATTATTATTATACTTATTATTATTATTAATATTATTATTAATATTATTATTATTTATTATTATTATTTATTATTATAAATTATTATAATTATTATAAATTATTAGTATACTTATTAATATTATTATTATTATAAATTATTATAAATTATTATTATTATTATAAATTATTAGTATATTTATATTATTATTATTATTATAAATTATTATTATTATTTTAAATTATTATTATTATTATTATAAAATATTATTGTTATAAATTATTATTATTATAAATTAATAATATTATTATAAATTATTATTATTGTACATATTATTATTATTATAAATTATTATTATACTTATTATTATTATTACAAATTATTATTATAATAAATTATTAATATTATAAATTATTATTATTATTATAAATTATTATTATTATTAATTATTATTATTATAAATTATTATTATTATAAATTATTATTATTATACTTATTATTATTATTATTATTGTAAATTATTATTATACTTATTATTATTATAAATTATTATAATAATAATAATTATTATTATATTTATTATTATTATTATAAATTATTATTATACTTATTATTATTATTAATATTATTATTAATATTATTATTATTTATTATTATAAATTATTATTATTATAAATTATTAGTATACTTATTAATATTATTATTATTATTATTATAAATTATTAGTATACTTATTAATATTATTATTATTATTATTATAAATTATTATAAATTATTATTATTATAAATTATTAGTATACTTATTAATATTATTATTATTATTATTATAAATTATTATTATTATAAATTATTAGTATACTTATTAATATTATTATTATTATTATAAATTATTATTATTATAAATTATTAGTATACTTATTATTATTATTATTATTATAAATTATTATTATTATTTTAAATTATTATTATTATTATTATAAAATATTATTATTATAAATTATTATAAATTATTATTATTATACATATTATTATTATTATAAATTATTATTATAAATTATTATTATAAATTATTATTATAAATTATTATTATAAATTATTATTATTACAAATTATTATTATAATAAATTATTATTATAAATTATTATTACTATTAATTATTATTATTATTATTATAAATTATTATTATTATAAATTATTATTATAATAAATTATTATTATAATAAATTATTATTATTATAAATTATTATTATTGTAAATTATTATTATACTTATTATTATTATTGTAAATTATTATTATACTTATTATTATTATTGTAAATTATTATTATACTTATTATTATTATTATTATAAATTATAATAATAATAATTATTATTATTATTATAAATTAATATTATTATTATAAATAATAATAATTATTATTATTATAAATTATTATTATTGTAAATTTTTATTATAAATTATAATAATAATTATTATTATTATTATTATTATTTTTTATTATGAATTATTATAATGCATATACCTTTTATTATTATTATAAAGTATTGTTATTAAAAATATATAAATATTCCAAATATTTGCGTTTTTAAATTAAATTATTTTGCGTATTTAAATACTTGTAATTTGTTTAGTAGTAAGTGGCTGTTTTTAAATGGTTTTGAATGGGATGGTACAGGAACATTTATATTTATTAGTATAGATTTTTAAATTATTATTAATATTATAAATTATAATTATAATAATAATAATTATTATAATAATAATCTTTATTTATAATTAAAACAAAATAATAATTATAATAATAAAAATTTATAATTATAATTATAATAATAAAAATTTATAATAGTAATAAAAATTTATAATATTAATAATAATTTATAATAATTTATAATAAATATAATAATAATAATAATTACAATACTAATAATAATTTATAGTATTAATAATAACTTATTATAATAATAATAATAATTTACAACAATAATATTAATAATGATAATAATAATTATTATAATAAAAATAATTATTTGAAATAATTATTTACAATAATAATGATAATAATTATAATAATAATAATAATTTATTATATAATTTACAATAATAATAATTTATAATAATAATTTACAATAATAATAAATAATTTACAATAATAATAATAATTTATAATAATAATAATTTACAATAATAATGATAATAATTATAAAAATAATAATAATTTATAATAATAATAATTTACAATAATAATAATTTATAATAATAATTTATAATAATAATAATTTATTATAATAATAATAATTTATACTAATAATTTACAATAATAATAATTTATAATGATAATAAAAATAATTTACAATAATAATAATTTATTATTATTGTAAATTATTACTATAAATTATTATTATAAATTATTATTCTTGTAAATTATTATTATAATAATAATAATTTTAAATAATAATAATTTACAATAATAATGATAATAATTATAAAAATAATAATAATTTATAATAATAATTTACAATAATAATAATTTATTATAATAATTTATAATAATAATTCACAATAATAATAATAATTTATAATAATAATAATTTATAATAATAATAATTTACAATAATAATGATAATAATTATAATAATTATAATAATTTATAATAATAATAATTTATAATAATAATAATTTATAATAATAATAATTTATTATAATTATTTACAATAATAATTTACAATAATATTAATTTATAATAATAATTTACCATAATAATTTATAATGATAAAAAATATAATTTACAATAATAATAAATTATTATTATTATTACTAATTATTATTATAATAATAATAATTATTAGAAATTATTATTATATATTATTATTATTAATATTTCACTCCAATTACTAATATATATACTGCTATTATTATAAATTATTAACTTTGTGAGTAAGTCAGAAACTATTTTAGAAAACAGATATTCTAATAATAATTTAAATTAATTACCCATTTTTTTAAAATAATCTAATACAAATAAAATTTTAAACTGAGTTTAAACTTAGCAATGCTCCAATAACAATAATTTAACCGAATCATACACAAATGTAACATCTGGAACTATAATAATGTATTTATTTACAATAATCTCAAATAATTCAATTTTTATATCTCATAAGATTATTTAAATTTATAACACATGTTATTTCTAAATAATGCAATATCTAACAAATTCTTATAACTTTTTTATTAAGAAACATTGCACTAATAAGTAAACATATTCAAATGACATTGGAATTATAAGAACATGTTTAGTCAAACTGAAATAATTAATTCAAATTAATATTTTGTATTAGCATGGATTTGAATTCCGGTATTAATCCGATAAATGTTCTTGTAGGTTATTTCCTTAATTATTAATTATTGGAACACAAACAAATATCATTTATAAAAAGGTCACAAAATTGGTATTAAATTGTTAACTAAATTGTTTAGATTACTTACATACTTCATAGTTATTTCCTTAATTCTTAATTATAGGAACACAAAAAAATGATCATTTATAAAAATAATTGGTATTAAAATGTCAACTAAAATTATTTAAATGTTATAATAAAATTAATAAGTGGTTAAAACCATGAGAAATTGATAGAGTAAATATAACCACATAAAACATTAGTTTTCTTCTTATACATTTTAAACAAACAAAACTTTGGATTAATGATATAAATAACATCATGAATATTATTAGGTGTTCAATTATGGAATAGCCCTCCTCCATGTTGTTTTTCCTTTGAAGAAACTAAACATGATCTCTACTATCTTCTCATCGTGAATAACTTATATATATATTTTTGACCATCAATAAACATTTATTATCTTAAGTCGTTAACTGAGAGGGAACAATTAATTTTAACTTTTTGACAACTCACATATAGGGGTGTTCAATATTTGGTCTGAACCGAATATTCGACTGAATTTGTATTCACCGAATTCGAATTTCATTTTCGGTTTTAAAATCGAATTTCAAATCAATTCGAATTCAAATGCGGTTTTCAAATTGGTTTTCAAATTTGGGTTTCAACTCGAAAACTAAACCGAAAACCGAATTCATTTTTTTTGTTATTTATTCTTCCAAACTTAGCTTAAGAAAAAATTCAAAATAATTAAATTAAAATATTTTGAACTCAAGATTTAATAATAAAAAAAAAGTAAAAAAAGAACAAGTGGTCTAGTGGTAGAATATTACCCTGCCACGATATAGATGCAATGAATTCAGTTTGTATTTGAAATTCGAATTCAGTTCGGTTTAATTAAAATTTATTTGAATTCGGTTCGGTTTTCGAATTAACTAAAAAAATAAAAATTTGAATAAACTGAACCGATGAACACCCCTACAGTCACGTCGCTTTACAGATTCGAATTCAAAAATTTGAGAGGTTAAGATATCCACCATTTTTTCGTTAGGCAATAAGAGGAGATTATAATATTTAATTTGAGAAGAAGTATGTCATGAAATTACAAATAATATTTTAAATTACTAGTTGGATTGTCAAGTGGTGGTGTGGATCTCATAATTAGACTAAGAAAAAAAATGAAGACTATACCTAGAATTACATGAAGTGAAATACCTTATCCTTAGGTATGAAATATGGACGATCTTGATTTTGAATCTCTCTAGTCATTATTGTAGCAAGATTTTTCGATTCTCTAAGTCCTATGAATGTAAACATATCTCTTTAGTCTCTTTTCCAGTGTCGGTTATCATACCAACAAATTATAATATATTAAATTCTTTTGGTATTAAATTTTCTTTTCATGATTCCTAATTTCAATGGGTGACGGCATGGTTGAATTCATACTGATCTTTGTTGAAAATTTGAAATTGTTGTTGTGAGAATTTTATTCGGAAACAAGCATGATCATTCTATTTGAAAAAATGAAAAAATAAGTAGAGCCATCACTAGATCCTTTAGTTCAATTTTCTTTCATTTCTTTTGAAGAATTTGGCAAACAGAAAAGGACATTGTTCATATATACTTATAAGATGTTTATTCTCTTGCATTAACTCAAACAATGCACCTTTTGATCCATTGGCAGCTGCTGAAATTGTAATTGATTTGGTTAAGGTGAGAAAGGTTGGAACAATGTAACGCCTTTTTTTGACCAGCTCAAAAAAGACGATATTTTTTACAATCTATTATTTATAAATAATTTTAACATCGAATAAGGCTAAACTTGATTTTGAAAGAGTTCGTCGCCCAATTTTCCTCGTTAAAAATTAAGAAATAAAATTATTTTGCATGTTCAAACACATTTTTATACGATATTATTTATAAACTAATTGTTTATTTTAATTATGTGCAATAAGCTTGTATAGAAGTTTTAAAAAAAAAATTGTTAACTCAGAATTGTTTAAAATTTATAAATTGAGCTTTAAAAATGAGCATATAGAGTTAAAAAAACAACTTGGTAGGTGTTTTATTGTTTTATTTATTCCTCGAAGTTTATGAGCTCATGAGTTTTCAATTACGAGATAATATATGATTCATTGAGGTGGTTTTACTTAGAACCAACAAAAGTGTTGCTGATTTTTTTATTATTATTTTTAAAACTTCTATAATTATTTAAGTCAAAAAGAAATTTTTTAGAATTAATAAATTTATTAGAGTTGTCACTTTTAGTCTGAGGATGATAAACAATTTCTTTTCACTTGAGGATACTCAATTTTTTGTTATCTTTGCAAAGAACTAATGCATTTGAAATCACATTTTGTTGGGTAGTCGCAAAATGTGAAACACTCATGCTTGATGAAGAGTTGATCAATTGAGGAACTACACATGCTTACGTTTTAATTTCTCTAAATTCAATAAAAACTCAAATATTTTGAAACATTTTAATTTCTTGTATATAAATTATGTGATTAATCATGACAGAGAATGAATGTCATTTGTATAACGACATAAAAAATGTTATTTGTGTTAGAATTTATTCTAATCATGCATTTAAAGAGACAAGACTATGTTAGTCGAAATTGTTTTCACAAAAATTGTCTCGGTGAGAACAATCTACCCATATTTGTTTTGAGCATGCATAGTTGTTTCACGTCTATTATTGTTCAAAACATGGCAATGTAAATGCTTCGATTAAGACATTAAATATATTTGTAGTTATATTTTATTTGATTATGTTGATAAGTGAATATTTAAATATATCATGCATATTAGTTAATAATATGATGATTCATGTTCATTCATATTAAGTATAATTATCTTGTAATTTGTATATATATATGAATAAAGATCTATTAAGTATAATTATCTTGCAATTTGTATATATATGAATAAAGATCTATTGTATATATATATTTTGTTTTAATAGATAATTTTGAAATTTGTCACAAAATTATGTGTGTTTTGATTGACAACGATTTTTTCTATAGAAAATTAAAGTTCATCTACTTAATTAAGAAACGAATAATTGATAACACGAATAATTATTTATATAATTAATTAGTTTTATATTTGATTAAAGATAAATGGTCAATAATATAATTAATTGTATTAATTAATATTTTAATTAATTATTATGTATTTTATAAAGGTATTTTAATAATATATGAAATTGTATATATATTTGTTTAATAATATATGAGATATTATTTATTCGATTATGTTTTTAAATTATTGAATATATATATATTTATATTTATTGTGAATATAGTTTTTTTTGTCGTGCATATATTTGTTGTTGGAGGTGGAAGACAAATAGAGAAAGAAATTCAGATTAGTCAATTCTCTTACAATGAATAAATCATTGAGATTATAGTTGATTGTGTTTATGAATAAAATAAAACAAACAATAATATATAATATCATATATATTTAGAGACAGTGGTCATAAGATGCTAATTAAAAAATGAAAAAAGAGCTATTGATATGCGGGCAAAATTGAATGATTTATTCTCAAATACTTAAATTACCTATAACATTTTTTTAACTATATCCGTAACAGTTGCATCGGTGTAAATAAGTGGAAATAAGTTTCTCGAAGTTGAAGTTAATCAAGAATTATCTTCGATCAACAATGTCACATGATATACTAAATGGGCTAGCAATGTTGTCGATTGAGAAATAAATAATTCATCAATTAGATTATACATATTTGATCAATATTTTTACCTCTAAAATAGTTAAACGAGTGATGTTTATTTAGTTATTTCAAATATTGTTAATGTTTGTCTTTTTATTCACGTGCCATATTGTTTCTGGTTTATTTATTTATATATATATTGCATACTAAATTTTACGGCAATAAAAGAGCCCTTATCGAAACAGTTATGACTCCGCTTACCTTACTTTTTAGTTCAACTTAATTTGAATTCAATTTCCTTTTAGGCATATACAAATTTTCAGACAACTAGATTGGTGATATTGCTTAAGATCTTCTACATTTTAAACAAAAGAAAGTCAAATGGTGTTCGACTGATATAAATAACATGAATATTATTAGGGCATCCAATTATGGAATAGGCTTGTCCCATGGTCACCACAACACCTTGTGATTATTAAATATTTGTACTAATTATTATAACTTTACTTCTTCTTCTTTTTTCCTTTGAAGAAACTAAATTATGATCTCTACTATCTCCTTAGCATAAAGAATCATTATATCTCCTAATCATCATTATGTGTTGCCTCTATCTAAAAGAAGTTGTCTTGACATTAATTACGTCAAAAAGTGTCAATGTTAACTTATTAAGTTAAGTTGTTAAAACACCCTTATTTAAACAAGAGAACAATTAATTTAATTTTTATTTTTTAGAAGGCTATGACGTGTCGCCTAATTTTCCTCGTTAAAAAATAAGAAATAAAATTATTTTGCATATTCAAACACATTTTTATACGATATTATTTATAAACTAATTGTTTATTTTAATTATGTGCAATAAGCTTGTAGAGAAGTTTTAAAAAAATTTGTTAACTCAGAATTGTTTAAAATTTATAAATTGAGTTTTAAAAATGAGCGTATAGAGTTAAAAAAAACAACTTGGTAGGTATTTTATTGTTTTATTTATTTATCGAGGTTTATGAGCTCATGAGTTTTCAATTACGAGATGATATATGATTCATTGAGGTGGTTTTACTTAGAACTAACAAAAGTGTTGCTGATTTTTTTATTATTATTTTTAGAACTTCTATAATTATTTAAGTTTAAAGAAATTTTTTTAGAATCAATAAATTTATTAGAGTTGTCACTTTTAGTCTGAGGATGATAAACAATATCTTTTAACTTGAGAATACTCAATTTTATTGTTATCTTTGCAAAGAACTAATGCATTTGAAATCACATGTTGTTGGGTAGTCACAAAATGTGAAACACTCATGCTTGATGAAGAGTTGATCAATTGAGGAACTACACATGCTCACGTTTTAACTTCTCTAAATTTAATAAAAACTCAAATATTTTGAAACATTTTAATTTATTATATAGAGATTATGTGATTAATCATGACAGAGAATGAATATTATTTGTATAACGACATAAAAAAAGTTTTTTATTTTAGAACTTATTCTAATCATGCATTTAAAGAGACAAGACTATGTTAGTCGAAATTGTCTTCACAAAAATTGTCTCGGTGAGAACAATCTACCAAGATTTGTTTTGAGCATGCATAGTTGTTTCACATCGATTATTGTTCAAAACATGGCAATGTAAATGTTTCAATTAAGACATGAAATATATTTGTAGTTATATTTTATTAAATTATATTGATAAGTGATTATTTAAATATATCATGCATATTAGTTAATAATATGATTGATGTTCATTCATATTAAGTATGATTATCTTGCAATTTGTATATATATATATATGAATAAAGATCTATTGTATATATTTTGTTTTAATAGAGAATTTTAAAATTTATCATAAAAGTATGTGTGTTTTGATTGACAACGATTTTTTCTATAGAAAATTAAAGGTCATCTAATTAATTAAGAAACGAATAATTGATAACATGAATAATTATTTATATAATTAGTTAGTTTTATATTTGATTAAAGATAAATGGTCAATATTATAATTAATTGTATTAATTAATATTCTAATTAATTAATATTTATTTTATAAAGGTATTTTAATGATATATAAAATTGTATATATATATTTGTTTAATAATATATGAGATATTATTTATTCGATTATTTTTCTAAATTATTGAATATATATATTTATATTTATTGTGAATATAATTTTTTTTTTGTCGTGCATATATTTGAAAGAAATTCAGATTAGTCAATTCTCTTATTGAGATTATAGTTGATTGTGTTTATGAATAAAATAAAAGAAACAATAATATATAATATCATATATATTTAGAGTTAGTGGTCATGAGATGTTATTTAACAAATGAAAAAAGAGCAATTGATATTCTATAATGTCTGGCAAAACTGAATGATTTATTTCAAATACTTACATTACCTATAACATTTTGTTAACCATATCAGTAACAATTACATCGGCAGAAAAAAGTTTCTCGAAGTTGAAGTTAATCAAGAATTATTTTCGATCAACAATGTCACAGAATAGACTAAATGGGCTAGTAATATTGTCGATTGAGAAATAAATAATTCATCAATTAGATTATACATATTTGATCAATATTTTTATCTCTAAATAGTTAGACGAGTGATGTTTATTTAGTTATTTTAAATATTATGTTAATGTTTGTCTTTTTGTTGACGTGTCATATTGTTTTTTTTATATTTATATATATATATATATATATATATATTTATTTATTTATTTATTGTAGACTGAACTTTTGATTTATTTGATCAAGAAACTAAATTATGATATCTACTATCTTCTTAGCATTAGCATGAAGAATCATTATCTCCTAATCATTATTATGTGTTGCCTCTATCTAAAAGAAGTTGTCTTGACATTTAAGTCAAAAAAGTGTCAATGATAACTTATTAAGTTAAGTTGTTAAAACACCCTTGTTTAAATAAGAGAAAAATTAATTTAATTTTTATTTTTTTAGAATGATATGACGTGTCACCGGACTAAAATCGAGGATCTAATGAGTACGAGGATATTCAGTACTTTTTTTTTTGTTAAGTTAGAAGAGAGGAGGTAAACATTTAATTTGAGAAGAGGGTATGTCATGAAATTACAAATAATATTGTCAATTCCTAGTCAGCATGTGGTGGATAAATATATATAATTTTACCTTTGAAGACCTAGAAAAAAAAAGGATAAATTTTTAGTTGAGGGATTTGCCATTGCAGTTGACACACCTTGATTGGTGGTGATCTATATAATTTATTATATATAATTCACATTAACCCTTATACCAGTATAAGACTTAAAGCTGATTGATCAAGCATATTTACTCCACATGCTAGCTAGCTTTACAATGTTTTCTTTTGCCCATATATTAATATTATATAATATAGAAATTGCAATGATTTTCAACAAGAATTACGTGACACCACTATCCCTTGTTGGCCCATTGGAATATTTTAATCTTCTCAACATTTGATGAGTAACTCATATCTATGTAGTTTCCAAAACTAAATTTCCCAATTTTTCATCAATATATTTTTTTATGTGTCAATTTATATGCCTCTACTGCATAAACAAAACCTAAACCAAAGAATCTTGAGATAGTGATGATTTCTGACAAAATTAAAATTAAAATTAAAACAGCAACATAAATCAATCATACTAAATCCTGTGTCTTTCAAGGTGTAGACGAACAGATGGAGGAATTACTTTAAGAAGACCATGACAATGGTATTCAAACAAATCAAATTCTATGCTTGCTTGAATATGACTATACTCCCAACTATCAAATCTTTTGTACGCCTTCTTGTATGGACTAAGGCCCAATTCTTTAAGCACAACTTCGTTTTGATTTCCCCCAAACCCATTCACCTTTACCTGGCTTATGGATCCATTAGGGCATTTCTCCATGACCTTTTCCTCTTCTTCATCTTCTATCCCCATCTTTGTTTTTTTTTATCAGCTGGCTCGGGTTGAAAGGTCTGTCCAACTGCAACATTAAGAATAAATTAATAATCTAATCTAATCAACAACTACTAGGAGACATTTAACTCCAATGTTTGTAGCAAGGGGAAAGCCTTCAAGATATATCTAGCCCATATCAGTTTGTCTTCACTGTGGGGAATGGAATAACAGGCAAAACCAATCGCCTAATATTAGGGAATTCAGTCACTGGTTTAGGGTTCATGAAATACTGGGCAGCAAGCAACAATAACAACTTGGTTAGTTACAAGAAGATTAAATAAATAAATAAATTAACTTGGAGGACGGAAGAGAGATTTACTTGTAAATTATTTCCCGGCGATAAAATTAGATTCTTCAGCATAGGGAAGTTAAGAGCCAATCTAGAGATGTTATAATCTAAATTTTTGGCATCACAACTAAAGTAGCTTATAAAAGCATTTGTCAGTCTCGGGGTTTTCATAAATGACCACGATATTAACTTTCCAGTGTATTTAAGTCTATCGACATTGTCAGCACAAAGATCGATATGCTCAAGTTTGAAGCATCTCTTCAAAGAAATAAACATCAGACTTGTGTTGTTAGAAGAATTACGTACCAATCCTCAGATGGGTGAGTTTTTGACAGTAGTACAGAGTTAGGTCTTTAAGTACCGGGCAACTTTTTAGAAACTTCGTCTGCTCGTGATTACTTATATATGACTGTTTAAACTTAAAGGAAATGAGATTGTCCGCACAGAGATTAATCTCCTTAAGTTTGCATTGCTTCAAGTACAAAACTTTCAACCGTGTGTTGTTCAAAGAATCGCCATTTCTGAGATAAGTGAGTTTAGTACAGAAATGCAGACTTAAATTTTTAAGTAAAGGGATCATTGTAAAGTTTCTGAACTTTGGATTGATTTGTAGAATTAGGTTTGAGAAGAATGAAGAAGCAGATTAAGAAAAATGCTTTGGGAGCCCTTCAATCTCTTTTATTAATGTAATAAATCTGTTACAGTCCCTAAATTATTTATCAGGTTTTAATAAAGCTATAAACTTATAAAAACATATAATATCAACATATTTTCACATCCCTCCCTCAAGATGAACATCCCTTAAGTTCATCTTGTCTCTAAGATTAACAAAAAGTCGAAATTTTAAGGGCCTTGTAAAAATGTCAGCTTGTTGAATTTTTTAATATACATGTAATGGATGAATAAAACCTTGTTTGAAACTGTCCCTCACAATATGACAATCTATGTCGAGATATTTCGTTCTCTCGTGGAAGACTGGATTTTCAGTAATATGTATTGCAGCTTGATTGTAGCAGCGTAGTGGAATCGGGAGATGGACTGCAGCATTGAAGTCTTTCAGCAAAAAAGTGATCCATTTCAGCTCACTCACATACAGTGGTGGCCATGCTTCGGTATTCCGCTTCTGCAGTGGATCGTGAGATTGTGTTTTGTTTTTTTTGTTTTCCAAGACACCATGGCTCCTCCAAATTTAACACAATAACCTGTAAGGGACCTCCGACTGTCTGTACAAGTTGCCCAATCGGCATCTAAAAAAGCCTCAAGTACACTATTAGTATTACAAGAGTAAAACAGTCCAAGTGAAGGCGTGCCTTTAAGGTACTTGACAACCTGTAAGGCAGCCTCTCAATGGACTTCCAGCGGTTTCTGCATATATTGACTTAGTTGCTGGACACTAAAACCGATATCTGGTCTTGTAAAACTCAAGTAAATTAAACGTCCAACAAGTCTTCTGAACATCTCTGGTTCATCCAATTCTGGACTATTTAATTCATTGAGTTTGATCCCTTTTTTCATTGGGATATCAACTGGTTTACATCCAGTAAGACCTGTGTCAGCCAGTATGTCAAGAATATACTTGCGCTGATTTAGTACGATGCAATTCCAACCCTAGAAAATATTTGGCTTCGCCCAATTCTTTGATTGTAAATATTTTATCAAGATAAATTTTAACATCATTTATAACTTTTATGGAATTTCTAACAATAAGTATATCATCTACATAAACTAACAAGGCAGTAAATGTTTTTTCAGTTTTAAAAATGAATAAACAGTTATCATTATTTGATTGAACAAAACCAAAATGAATTAATTGTTTTGAAAACTCTTTATTCCACTGCCTTGAAGATTGTTTTAAGCCATAAAGGCTTTTGTTTAGATGACATACCAGATTTCGTTTATTTAATTCTCCCGTTAATCCTTCTAGAATGTGCATAAAAACATCCTCTTCCAAGTCACCGTTGAGGAATGCATTGTTGACATCAAATTGCTGCAAAAACTAGTTATTAGCAGATGTTAAAGCAAATAAGATTCTTATCGTGACTGTTTTAGCAACTGGGGAGAAACTGTCGTGGAAGTCAATGCCGTCTTTTTGATTGTATTCTTTCGCCACTAAACGTGCCTTGTATTTAGCAATCGATCCATCTGGATTCAATTTGGTCTTATATATCCATCTACAGCCTATCGCTTTCTTCCCTTTAGGAAGTTGAACTAGACTCCATGTGTTATTTTCTTTTAAAGCTGTTAATTCATCATCCATAGCATCTTTCCAATGTTTGATTTTTACAGCTTCTTTAAAATTTTGTGGTTCTTTAATAGTGGATATGTTTCCTAAAAACACTAGGTGTTCAGCATTCATACATTTAGTCGAATAAGGGAATGTGTTTGGAGTATATGACTTATCATTGTTATTTGTATTTGAATTGACAACATAACTGTCAAGCCAAGTAGGAGGCTTTCCATCCCTGTTTCTTTTTCTTTGTTGTTCTTGTGGATGAATCAATGAATCATTTTGACTAGGCTGTGTAGATATGTTTGACTCAAAATTTTGATTTTCAGTTTGATGATTATCAAAATCATTTGAAATTAATGGATCATCTTCACCATATAATTCTGATTCTTCATCAGAATTATCAAAAAAATCTACATTTGTAGGGTTTTGAGGTTTTTCTACAAAAATATTTTCATTTTGATATGGAAAAATATTTTCATGAAAAGTTACATCTCTTGATACAAAAATATTTTCATTTGAAATATCAAACCCTCTATAACCCTTCTGTCCACATGAATAACCAATAAAAATATATTTTTTTTCTCTTGGCTCAAATTTAGTTTTGTAAGGTAAGTTATTTTTCACATAACACAAGCAACCAAACACCCTAAGATTTAAAAAATCTGGATTTTCTTTATACAATTTAAAAAATGGACTTTCCCAATTTAAAATTTGTGAAGGGTCCTATTTATGATATGTGTGGCCATAAGGATTGAAAATGGCCAAAAAGTTGTGGGTAATTTAGCTTGAAAAAGCAGAGAACGTGCTACTTGTAGTAAATGTTGATGTTTTCGCTCTACCACCCAATTTTGTTGTGGGGTGTAAGGGCAAGACTTTTGATGAAAAATACCATTTTTTTAAAAAAACTTTTGACATTCGTAACTTAAGAATTCACTACCATTATCTGTTCTTACTGTTTTGATTGATGATTCAAAATGTGTTTTAATCATTGTATAGAAATCAATAAAAGTTTTACAAACAATATTTTTTGATTTAATCATATATGTCCATGTGAATCTTGAAAAATCATCTACAATCGTGAGCATGTAAGGACAATCAATAAAAGATGTGTCTTTATAAGGGTCCCATACATCCAGTGAGGGATGTGAAAATTCTCATTTTTATCTAAATTGTAAGCATGCTTAAGTGCTATATCAGATAGATGACCAAGTCTTCTATGAATCAACTTGAAATCATTACATGTGTTATACACTTTATTCCCTAATTCAGTTTCTAGTAAGTAAAGGTTTTGGAAAAGATCTCCTCTGCCTATGATCGTATTGTCATTAACATTCTGTAATAGACAATCAGTAGAAGAAAATTGACAACTAATATTGTTCCTCTTAGAAAGTTTTGAAACTGAAATTAGGTTATATGTGAAACCTTGTACATGCATAACAACATATAATTTTAGTTTTGTAGAAAGTCTAACATTACCTATATGTTTTACATTTTTAAATGTTCCATCAGGCAAGAATAAAGGCAGACTATTTATCATCTTAACATCGGTCATCAAACTCAAATCAGAACAAATATGACAACTAGCACCAATGTCTACTATCCAAATAGGTTTTTCTTTATTATTACTATGCACATTTAGACTATAAACACTAGCAAAATTTTGATTAGAAGACATACCTTCGTAGTACTTGTCTTTACCTTTTCCTTGGGTTTGCAGCCCTTTTATGACTTCCTTCACCACATCAGCAATTTCAGTGTTACTGAATTTAGAATTTTGATTTGATGATGATTCTGGTTGATCTTCACAAAAGGAAAATGGATTATTCACTACAGTAGTTGCTGCATTTGCAGAATTTTTTATCTTCTGATCTCGGTTTCCTTTCCACCATTCCGGATAACCTATGATCTTGAAGCATCCTTCTTGAGTATGTCCTCCATCCTGCAATGTGTACAAAACATGTTTGTTGTTCCTTTGTTGTTTCTTCTTGTCTTGTTGATTACTCATTTTCCTCTATTGTTTCGAGTATTATTCTGACTTCTTTTCTGATCAAAATTCTCCTTCATAGACATTGCAAAACTATTTGTTTGTTCATTCATTAAAGTCTGCACTTCCCTTTATTTTTCAATGCTAAGCAACATGACATAAGCACGATTTAGGCTTGGTTTTGGGTCAATGAGGAGAATCTGTTGTCTTGCGTTATCAAAATATTCGTTCAATCCCATTAAGAATTGTGTCAGCTTGTTTGATGTATTAACTTGGACCACCAATTTCGTCATTCTGCAGCAGCAAATAGTTCTTGGGTCACAATCGCATGCTGGTAGAGGTTCTAAGATCATCAATTCATCCCAGAGTTTCTTGATCTTGGAAAAATATTTTTCAAGACTTAATGTACCCTGTCTCAGGTTACTAATGGCCTTCTGGATCTGATAAGCTTGTGGACCGTTGTTTTCTTGATATCGTTCTTTGATATCAAGTTGTTTTCTTGATATCGTTCTTTGATATCAAGTCATAAGTCCAACGCTGTGGTTGTGGAAGAATAGTTTGATTTAATCTCATCCGACACAGTGTTCAGAATCCAAGAACGGACTAAACAGTCCATCTCTCGCCATTTATCAAACATTTCTGATTCTTTTGGTACAACTAAAGATCCATCAATAAACCCTAACTTTGATTTCGCTTCTAGGGCTAATCGCATATCACTACTCCGGCCAATATAATTTCCACCATTAAAAATAGTAGTACATATAATCACACATGTATGATCTAAGTTACGCATCGTTAGCACATCATTTTCGTCTTTCTTCTTTCTAGACATTCTTGATCTTTCGTCGTTCGAACTATTTGTTGAAGAAGATGAAAGGTAATCGCTGGAAGAAGAATCGTCGGTGTTAATTTGAGTCTCTTCTTCGTCTTCTTGATTTCGACGAGCATCTAGCTCTGATACCATGTGAAATTTCTGAACTTTGGATTGATTTGTAGAATTAGGTTTGAGAAGAATGAAGAAGCAGATTAAGAAAAACGTGAATGATGGCTTTGGGAGCCTTCAATCCCTTTTATTAATGTAATAAATCTGTTACAGTCCCTGAATTATCTATCAGGTTTTAATAAGGCTATAAACTTATAAAAACATATAATATCAACATATTTTCACAATCATTCTTGAACCTCCTTGAGTTGAACATCGTTTATAGTCAGTCACCTTTATAAGCTGAAGGGAAATGAGTGAATCAAATTTCATGGAACATGATGCTTTAGTGTCCCGGAAAGTAACGGAAAGTTGGTTAGAAGCCACGGAAAGTTGTAGCACTTCTGGAAGGATGAAGAAAGATTAATGGAATGTAATTTCAAAAAATCAAGATTAATGGTCTCAACACCTTTTCGAAGGGCACAAATCCACATATCTATAGATTGAGAAAAGAACTCCCCCAACACAAAAGAAACGCGAAAATAATTAATCTTGCCTTCTCTTTTGAACCTCTGTTGCATAGTTTGGTCCACGTATTTCACAAAATAACTGTCTGCACCTACTGAATCTTTCGCAAGCTTTTTACGGTCCAATCCAAATACATTAAGATGATTAAATACGAGGTCTGGATGGTTAATCCAAATATATTTCCATCTTTTCGATAAAATACTCGTCTTCACTGCATCTTTCAGGTCCAACTTACCGGTGATCATTCTCAGAATATCATTTGGCAACTCTCTAATGTAATCATTCGTTGTTTCCTGCAAGTTTAATGCAAGTTTAATTGAAAAGGATCAATATCATTAACAATTATTTATATAAATTAACAGGGTCGGCCAGTCTGTCTAGTAGGCTTTTTCGTACCATCAATTTAGGGGCTTTGTGTCCTCGACTCATCGCGTAATCCTCGGTAGTTATATGGAAATACACCTGCAAATATCAACTAAATAACTATATAACAAGTTATTAATAACAACAATGGAATTGGCATAAATGCTAATCAACCAAATTCCATCTAAGACTCATCACTGATACTATCTGATTCTTTTTTCAGCATGTTTGAAAAGTATATCAGCAAAAAAAATTGAAACTGACCAAAGTTATATATAAAAAGATGGTTTCTGCGGATTTGACTTCTAGGTTCATTGTGTAATCCTTCCGATCTAAGAGTGGGAAGCAACTATTTAAAGATGATGTTGAGACACAAACAAGACCGCACTAGTACTTATCTTCTTCAATCAATGATGATTCTTCTGTAATAATACTTAATAGTTCTTGAGAATAAACCATGTTTTAGCACCAAAAGTACACATTCAAGTATAAAATTCTCTTCAATGCTGTCTCAACAAGCAATACACAACTCAAAAGCAAATTATCAAAAACAATGACATGCAAGATTTCAACTAATTAACAGTGCATGTTTGTTTGTTCACTGTGCAGAGTTGTAAGTTGATCCTTAATACGAATGTATAAACACAGAGTTCTTAGTTGATATATAAACGCGAGACGATTCACCGTTTCCCTTCTGGTCTAGATCAGGTTTACCAGATTTGGAAGATGTTGTCTTCTATAACATAGCAGTTCTCGTAGTCAAGAAGTAAGAGAACAAAGTTGAAGTGAGTCTATGAATTAAAAAATAGTTAAAATTCTTAATCACTCAATATCTCTCAAATCTCTCAATTTGAGAGGATCAGTAAATTTATCATATTTATTCTTCTCTTTTTAAATTTGTACTAAAAAAACCCATCAGCTACGAAAACATATACCTACATTCAGATTTGTCGCAAATATTAATTAAGGAAATGCTCTGAAAAAATAGTGGCTATTTATCCACATCTTACTCGTCGCAAAATTAGGAGGGTAGTATCAGTAAAAAAATTCCTAAGAAAATTATTAATTTGTTGAAAAATTCTAAAAAAATGTATTAGAAGAAAAGTTGTAACAAGTTTTTCTATGAGTTTTTATTGTAAAAATATTATTTACTTCGCTAACCAGTAAATAAAATATTTTTGAATTATTATGTAATTACATATTTTTCATAAAAAAAATATTTTATATTTTTACCTAAGTCAAAAATATAGATTATAACTTTTAATCTAAATATCATATTTTCTTTTATAATATTTTCATATGTAGAAGTGTAAATATATTCACTTGTAGACATAGAGTCTTTCATTTAATAATATTAATATATATTTTGTGGTGTGCAATTCACATCCTTAGTGGATTTAATCATTTTTATCGTAATTTTAAACGATAAAAATATCATACATAAGACATGTAATGAAATAAGTTTCATTGTCTTCATAATATATAGTTATCACATCCATTTTTAATCAAAGTATGATCAAAATTTCATATTATTATAATAAATTTTGTTATAAATCATACAAATACTTTTAAAAAAAAAAAATCATCTCTTTCATAAAATTCTTTTGAAGACATTCGTTCTTCAATTTTTTATGAAAGTAATGTCAAAATCTTACACGTTTCTTGATTTCAAAATTCTCAAATTAAAATATCGATTTGAGCACCAACTCAGCAAATGTAAATAAGATATTTTCTTGTTATTTTTTTTAAGGTTGCGTAATTTTATCTTTTGTAGAGAACATATTTCTCTATTAATAAATTATTTTTCTATTTATCATAATATACATAATAATTTTTGTGTTATTATCAATAAAAACATTTGCCCCACATTCGTGTGTTGTGTGTTAGTATCTTTTTAAAGTCTCGTCTTCCTCTTAAAGTCTCTTGGCGATTTCGGCATCAGCGCGAATCTGTTCTTGAGTCTTATCAGCTTGCATTTTAGACAGCTCCTCAATCTGAGCCGCCATAGTCTGCATCATGTCGAGTAAAGGAGCGGTTGCGGTTTGAACAGATTCGTCGATCATTGACTTGATTGATGTTTGAACCGTTTCGGCAATCTTTGAGTGAATGGATGCCCGACGGTTTCGGTTAGATTGGTTTCAACGGTTGCAATCTTCTCATCTGTAGCAATGCTATACTTGTGGAGACTAGAAATAATTGTGTCTATAACCACTCCCTTCATTTGCTCAAGTCCCGGACCCTGATCAGTCTGTGGAGGAACACTGCTCCGGTTTTCTACTGTCTTGGAGGACTCTCCAGTAACAAAGAAGGGTTTGCTTCGAAAAAGATCGGCATGTGTTAAAACATGTTTGCACACGTCTCTCCATTCTGCTTCGAGCCGGTCAACACTTTGTGTGAGATTGTCCCGCACCGTATGAAACCGCTCAAGCATTCTTAACTCCATTGGAGTTAGGTCTATCCCTTCTGCCTTCTTCATGGCATCTTCTACTGCATGCAACCTGGCGTATTCTTGTATCGCCATAGTTTTGGAGTATGCGGCTTGAATAATGTCGGTACCTGTTAACTTAAGAGTCTCTTCTTATAAAGCCAAAAGTTTCTCCCAATACTTGTTACCGCTAAGATCGGGGATCATGTCTGATAACTTTGTTTCACAACGCAGCTTGACCCATAAGTGGTACAGTGAGGCCAGCTCTTCAGCTTCCTTGTTCATATCCTTGATGAATTTCTGGAACATTTCCTCCTCTTCTTCTGCTGAAATGGGAACCTCGGCTTCGGTCATAATCTCAGTTTGTGAGCCGGTTTGTAATGCACTTTCTCCTCTCACTTGAGGACTTTCAACCAGGACTTCCTTGCCTTTGCTAACCTGAGATGGGCCTTCAGGTGTGATCAATGGATTTGTCGGCCCGTCTTGAGCTGGTTGGATAGTTGTGTCGGTTGGAACGGATTTACCCCCAACGGAACCGGATGGTTCTTTTTCTTCGATGTTTCCCTCCTAAGCCGGAGTGGTGATGTTTACTGTGGTGGCCGTTTCTTCGACCGGATGGATTTCATTTTGACTGGTTACTTCAACTCGATCAGTTGGTTTGAGAAGACTTGTTACATCGTCTTCGGTTTCATGATTAATCGTTTGGACTACGTCCACTATGACCTCTGAGGTTTGCAAACCCACATTGGCCATTACTTCATCGAGGTTTTTGATTAGGGACTTGGAGTTTTCGGAATGAACACTAACCTCTTTAGTCGAATTCTCCTTCGACTTTGACTGAATTTCTTGGCTCCCCGAGAGTTCGGTTTGCCTTGATGATGGGGATTCGGCTGGATTTGGATGAACTGTGTTGATGGGAATGGGCTGAAAGATATATGTGGTTCTCTTCGGTGAATTGTCCGAGGATAAAGTTTTCTCGGAATCTGCCGGTTTCTAGGTGCTCTTCTTTGCCGACTTCTTCTTTCTTCCCTTTTTCTGTGGGGCTTCGGCTTGAACCGCCTTTCCCTTAGGATCGGCATGTTTTGAACTTTCACCAGCCGGTGCAGACGAGCTGGTTCCTTTTGATGATTTGGTTCTGGATGATTTCGGCCTAGCCGCTTTAGCAGTTTTCTTGCTCATCTGCTCAGAGTTTAGAAGATTACCGGATGGAAGCGGTTCACCTTCACCAAGTTCAACTTGAAGGAATTGCAAGATCTTCCCTATTTACATGGCGTATGCCTGAACCCGGCCATCCTTCTTTACCACCATTTCACAGAACTGTTCGAACAGAACGGTTCCCCAGTCAATCTTGTCACCACGGACAATTGCCATCAACATCTTCAGTTTCAGCTTGGTCAGGTTGTCGAAGTTACCTCCTCTACCCTGAAGTGATTAGGAAATTATGTTCAGCATCCATCTGAACTCCGGCTTGAGTTTGTTCTTCCAGCTAGAGTGAGTCACTAGATCCTTGTCATCACTTGATATGGCCAACCGGACAGCAAGTTTATCACGTTTTTCACACGTTTTCCACACGTTTTAACACGTTTTTCACGCTTCTCATACGTTTTTCACGTTTTCACACATTTATCACGTTTTTAACACATTTTTGGAACATTTAACACGTTTTTGACATTTTTAATATATTTAACATGTTTTTTTACACGTTTTGATAGGTTTAAAACGTGTTAAACATGTAAAAAACGTAGAAATGTGTTAAACGTATCAAAAATGTGTTAAAAGTGCCAAATAAGTGAAAAACTTGTTAAACGTGCCAAAACGTGAAAACGTGTTAAACATGTTAAATGAGTTAAAAATGTGTCAAACGTTTTAAAAACGTAAAAAAATATGTGAAACGTGTCAACAACGTGTTAAACGTGTGTAATGTGTTAAAAACATTTTAAACGTGTTAAAAATATTTTAAACGTGAAAAACGTGTTAAACGTTCCAAACATGTGAAAAACTTGTTAAACATGTCAAAACATGAAAAACGTGTTAAACGTGTCAAAAATAAGGTAAATGTGTCGAAAACGTAAAAAAAATGTGTTAAAGGTGTCAAAAACGTGAAAACGTGTCAAAACGAGGTAAATGTATCTGAATCGTAAAAAATGTGTTAAATGTGTCAAAAACGTAAACAAATGTGTTAAATGTGTCAAAAATGTAAAAAAAAAACGTGTTAAATGTGTCAAAAACGTGATAAATGTGTCAAAAACGTGTAAAAAATGTGAAAAACTTGTTAAACGTGCCAAAATGTAAAAAACATAAAAACGTGTCAAAAACGTGTTAAACGTTCCAAACATGTGAAAAACTTGTTAAACGTGGCAAAACGTGAAAAACGTGTTAAACGTATCAAAAATGTGAAAACATGTTAAACGTGTCAAAAACGTAAAAACAAAAACGTGTTAAATGTGTCAAAAACGTGAAAATGTATTAAACGTGTTAAAAAAGTATTAAATATGTGAAAAACTTGTTAAATGTGCCAAAACGTGCAAAATGTGCCAAAATGTAACAAACGTGTTAAACATGTCAAAAACGTGTTAAAAACGTGAAAATAATGTTAAACGTGTCAAGGATGACGTGAAAAACGTGTTAAATGTGTCAAAAACGTGTTAGTGTCAAGGACGTGAAAAACGTGTTTAATGTGTCAAAACGTGTTAAACGTGTCAAAAACGTGTTAAACGTGTCAAAAACGTGTTAAACGTGTCAAAACGTGTTAAACGTGTTAAAACGTGAAAATCATGTTAAACGTGTCAAACGTTTCAAGGACGTGAAAAACGTGTTAAATGTGTCAAAAACGTGTTAAACATGTCAAAGAGGTGAAAAACGTGTTAAATGTGTCAAAACGTGTTAAACGTGTCAAAATCGTGTTAAACGTGTTAAAAACATGAAAATTATGTTAAACGTGTCAAAAATATGTTAAACGTGTCAATGACGTGATAAACGTGTTAAATGTGTCAAAATGTGTTAAACGTGTCAAAAACGTGTTAAACGTGTTAAAAACGTGTCAAAACGTGTTAAAAACGTAAAAATCATGTTAAACGTGTTAAAAACGTAAAAATCATATTAAACGTGTTAAACGTGTTAAGGACGTGAAAAACGTGTTAAATGTGTCAAAAACATGTTAATTATAATATTGACCATTTATTTTTAATTAAATATAAAATTAACTAATTATTTAGGATCTTCCATTTTTTTATTGAAAAAATTTTGTGAACCAAAACACACACGTAAGTTTATTTATTAAAACAAAATATATATATAATAGATCTTTATTTATATATATATATACAAATTACTAGATAATCATACTTTTTATTATTGTTATAAATTATTATTATTATTATTATAAAATATTATTATTATACTTATTATTATTATTATAAATTAATATTATTAAAAATTATTATTATACTTATACTTATTATTATTATAAATTATAATAAAAATTATTATTATTATTATTTATTATTATAAATTATTATTATTATAATAAATTATTATTATTATAAATTATAATAAAAATTATTATTATTATTAATATAATTTTTTTTTATTATTATAAATTATTATAATGCATATACCTTTTATTATTATAAATTATTATTATAATTATAATAATTATAATTATAATAATAATAAGTATAATAATAATAATTATTATAAATATAATAATAATAATTTATAATAATAATAATAATAATTTATAATAATAATAATAATAATAATAATAATAATTTATAATAATTATTATTTATAATAATAATTTATCATAATAATAATAATTATTATTATTATTATAATAATAAATATAATAATAATGATACTAATAATAATAATTATAATAATAAATTTAACAATAATTATTATTATTATTATTATAATATTTTTATTATTATATTATTTTTATTATAATAAATATAAATTATTATTATTGTAAATTATTATTATTTGTAATAAATATAAATTGTTATTATTATATTTATTATTATTATTATTCCTAATAAATATAAATATAAATATAAATTATTATTATTATATTTATTATTATTATAACTATTATAATTATTATAATTATTATATTTATTATTACCAATATTATTATTATTATCATTATTATTATTATATATATTATTTTTATTACACAATTTTATTATTATTATATATATTATTTTTATTACACAATTTTATTATAATTATAATTATTATTTTCATTATTATTATTATAAATTATTATTATAAATTAATATTCTTATTATAAATTATTATTATTAATATATATTATTATTATTATTATAAAAAATTATTATTATCAATTATTATTATAAATTATTATCAATTATTATTATAAATTATTATTATTATTATTATAAATTATTATTATAAATTATTATTATAATAAATTATTATTATGTAATAATTATGAATTACTATAAGTTTTATTATATAAATTTTATATTATTATAAATATTATTATAACTAATTATTATTATTATTTAGACTTATTATCTATAATATTATGAACTTAACTTATTATTATTATTATTATTATTATTATTATTATTATTATTATTATAAATTATTATTATAAATTATTATTATTATTATTATAAATTAATATTATTATTATAAATTATTATTATTAATATATATTATTATTATTATAAATTATTATTATTATCAATTATTATTATAAATTAATATTATTGATATAAATTATTATTATTATTATAAATTATTATTATTATAAATTATTATTATTATTATAAATTATTATTAATAAAAATTATTATTATTATTAATATAATTTTTTATTATTTTTATAAATTAATATTATACTTATTATTATTATAAATTATAATAAAAATTATTATTATTATTATTTATTATTATAAATTATTATTATAAATAATAATTATTATTTTAAATTATAATAAAAATTATTATTATTATTAATATAATTTTTTATTATTATTATAAATTATTATTATAATTATAATAATTATAATTATAATAATAATAAGTATAATAATAATTATTATTATAATTATTATAAATATAATAATAATAATAATTGATAATAATAATAATAATTTATAATAATAATAATAATTATTATTATTATTATTATAAATATAATAATAATAATTATACTAATAATAATAATTATAATAATAAATTTACAATTCTTATATTATAATAAAATTATTATTATTATATTTTTTATTATTATAATAAATATAAATTATTATTATTGTAAATTATTATTATTTATAATAAATATAAATTGTTATTATTATATTTATTATTATTATTATTACTAATAAATATAAATATAAATTATTATTATTATAATTATTATATTTATTATTACCAATGTTATTATTCTTATCATTATTATTATTATATATATTATTTTTATTACACAGTTTTATTATAATTATAATTATTATTTTCATTATTATTATTATAAATTACTATTATAAATTAATATTATTATTATAAATTATTTTTATTTTTATTAATATATATTATTATTATTATTATAAATTATTATTATAATAAATTATTATTATTATCAATTATTATTATAAATTAATATTATTGATATAAATTATTATTATTATTATTATAAATTATTATTATAATAAATTATTATTATTATAAATTATTATTATTATAAATTATTATTACTATAAATTATTATTATTATAAATTATTATTATTATAAATTATTATTAATATAAATTATTATTATTATAAATTATTAGTGTAATTATTATTATTATTATTATTATTATTATCAATTATTATTATCAATTATTATTATAAATTATTTTTATTATAAATTATTATTATTATTATAAATTATTATTATACTAAATTATTATTATTATAAATTATTATTATTGTAAATTATTATTATAAATTATTATTATTGTAAATTATTATTATACTTATTATTATTATTATAAATTATAATAATTATAGTTATTATTATTAATATAATTATTATTATTTATTATTATTATTATAAATAATTATTATTATTGTAAATTATTATTATTTTATTATAAATTATTATATTTTAGTGTTTAGTAAATTGTTCTCTTTAGTTTATAATGCATGTTGTTGATTGTGAGCGTCCAGAGTATGGATACACTACCTACTCCTATTTCTGTCTAAGTCTTACCATTAAACTGCAAACTATAATTATTTTGATTATTGTTATTATAAATTATTTTTATTATTAATATATATTATAATTATTATTATAAATTATTTTTATTATTATATAAATTATAATTATTATTATAAATTATAATTATTTATTATTATTAAGATAATAATTTTATTATTATTATATTATATAGATTAAGCGGTTATTATAGATTATTGTTATTAATATTATTTTTATTATTATATTATTCTTATTATAAATTATTATTATAATTTAATATATTAATTTTTATTATTATTATTTATTATCATTATTTTAAATTATTATTATTATTATAAATTAATATATTTAGTTTTATTATTATTATTTATTATTATTATTATTATAAATTATTATTATATTATAATAATTATTATTATTATATTGATTATTATAATAATATTTATTACAATTATAAATATTTATATTATAATAATAATTATTATACTTATTATTATTATTAATTATATTTAATATTATTATTATATTTATTGTTTATTATTATTATTATATTTATTATTATTAATTATTATATTTAATATTATTATATATAATATTATTATATATAATATTATTAAATATTTTTATTTAATATTTTTATTATTATTATTATTATAAATTATTATTATTTTTCTAATTATTATCATTATTATTATTATTATTATTATTATAAATTATTATTATTATTAATATAAATTATTATTATATTAATTATTATTATAATAATTTTATTATTATTATAAATATTTATATTCTAATTATTATTATTATATTTATTATATTTATTATTATTAAAGATTTTATTAATTATTTTCATTATTATATTTATTATTATTATATTTATTATTATTATTATCATTATTATTATTATAAATTATTATTATTATAAATTATTATCATTATTATTATAAATTATTATTATTATTATTATTAATATTTATATAAATTATTATTAGTATTATAATTATAATTATAATAATTATTATTATTGTGATAATTATTATAATTATTATTATAATTATTATAATAAGAATAATAATAATTATTATTATTATTATTATTATTAATATAAATTATTATTATTATAATTATTATAATAATAATTATAATTATAATAATAATAAATTATTATCATTATTATTATTATAAATTATTATTATTATATACATAATTTATTTTTATATAAATATTTATATTATAATTATTATTATATTTATTATTATTATTATTATTATTAAATATTATATTTAAAATTATTATTATTATATTTATTATTATTATTATATTTATAATTATAATTATTATTATATATTATTATTATATTTATTATTTTTTATTATTATAATCAATTATATTTATTATTATTATAAATATTATATTTATTATTATTATATTTATTATTATGAATTATTTTTATTATTATATTTATTATATTTATTAATTATTATTATTATTGTTATAGCATTCCTAATATATGTGGATATGCTGCCAATTAAATGGCGGATGATTAAGAGGATATTATAAATTATTATTATTACTTTCATTATCATTATTATTAATATTATTATTATATTATTCACATGATACATTTTTATTATCAAGGCTGAAATCACGGCTGAAATCACAGAGATGGAAGAAAGAAACGGTAAAAGACTCTGACCTTCACATAGATTAGTCGGGTAAATCGATTTTTGATGTCGGTAGTCATCCAAATCGACAGGGGATCAGCAGTAAGAGAGTCAACCGAAATTTCTGGAGAAAGAAGACTTGAAGAATCATGGATTTGATGAATCAAGATCAAGAAGTAGAAAGTCTGAAATATTATTGATGAAAAAGTAGTCGGTGATTAACACCAATGTTTGATACATAGCAATTGTCATTTGCCCCGATTGTTCTTTCCGTTACAACAAATAATACAATAGTCCTCAAAATATTACTTTATATTTAAGTAAGGTATTGAACTTATTATACTAACAAATTATCTTTAAACTTTATATTCTGCACAAATTAACTCACAAATTAGTTAGTATAAAATTATAAATAACAAATTAATATTACTTATCTCAATACTCCCCCTTCAAGATGAACATCTTGGAGAAATAGCTTGGATCGAAGATAATTGAACATCGGAAAATCCAAAGCTTTAGATAATATATCTGCAATTTGATTCTTGGTAGAAACATATGTCAGTTTAATAAAACCAGCTAAATAATGATTCCTAACAATATGACAGTCAATGTCAAGATGCTTTGTACGTTCATGAAACACTGCATTTTCAGAAATATGAATTGCAACTTGATTATCACAATATAATGTAACTGGAATTGGCATTTCAATTGTAAAATCTATAAACAGATATGAAATCCATTTAATTTCACAAGACGTAGCCGCCAAACAACGATACTCAGCCTCAGCTGATGATCTAGAGACTGTTGACTGTTTCTTTGTTTTCCAAGAGATAATAGAATTCCCAAGAAAAATACAGTAACATGTGAGTGACTTTCTAGTAAGAGGACAAGATCCCTAATCTGAATCTGCATAAGCATGTAATTTAATTTCATTGTCAAATGGATAAAATGTCCCAATAGAAGCAGTACCTTTTAAGTATCTTACCACATGAAGAGCTGCTTCCCAATGACAAATAGACGGTTCATTCATAAACTGAGATAGTTGTTGCACAGCATATGCAATATCAGGTCGAGTATAATTTAAATAAAGCAATCTCCCGACCAGTCTCCAAAACCTGCTTGGTTCAGGTATAGATTTATGCAATTCTTCATGCAATTTGATACCCCTAATCATGGGGGTTTTAGCTGCTTTACAACCAATTAGACCAACATCATTTATTAGATCTAATATATACTTTCTTTGATTCACATGAATGCCATTGGCAACATGTATGATTTCTAGACCAAGAAAATTTTTACAATTTCAAGATCTTTAATTTTGAATTTTGAATCAATTGATTTTTTAAGCATAGAAATTTGATCAATATCATTTCCAGCTATCAATATACCGTCGACATAGATAAGTAGGGCAATAATATACTGATCACAATGTTTAATGTATAAGAAATGATCATATTCTGATTTTTTAAAACTCATTTGATTCAACATAAAGGATATTTCTGAATGCCATTGTCTAGAAGCTTGTTTGAGTCCATACAGACTCTTATTTAGCTTACAAATAATGTTTGTAGATTCAGATTGAAGACAATCTGGAATTTTCATATAAATTTCTTCTTCAAGTGATCCATGAAGAAAAGCATTATCAACATCAATTTGGTGTAAAAACTATCTTTTAGAAGCTGTTAAAGTAATAATGAGTCTAACAGTAACATTTTTGGCAACCGGTGCAAAACATTGATTAAAATCAATTCCACTCTTTTGATTGTAGCCTTTAGCTACAAGTCTTGCTTTGCACTTGTTTAATGTGCCATTAACATTCAGTTTAGTTTTAAAAACCCACCTACATCCAATTGCTTTCTTTCCTTTAAGTAATTCTGTTAATTCCCAAGTTCTATTAACTCTTAAAGCTTCTAATTCATTATGCATAGCTTTCACCCAATCTGGATTTTGTGAGGCTTCTAAATAAGTTTGAGGTGTTGAAGTATGATCAATGTTTGATAAAAAATTAATGTATTCATCATCTTTCAAAAAAGAATGAAAATGATAAGTGTTTGGTGTATATTTACTAGATTGTTTGTGTGAAGTCTCAACTTGATTAACTACAAAATCATTCATCCAAGTTGGAGTGTGTTTGTATCGATGACTTCTTCTACAATTTAGTTTAGAAACATTCTGATTTTGTCCAATTTCTGTTTGAAAATTATTATGATCTACTTTAGAGATGTGTTCATGTGAAGGTAATTCAGAAATATTTTCATTAACTAGTGTGTGATTTGGTTTTTCAGATTCATCTTCTGATGAGGAGATATACATTTGATCTTCATTAAGAGGTATATTATTTGAAATTATTGGTTTCTTTTGAAAAGGAAAAATGTCTTCATGAAAAGTAACATCTCGAGATGTTGTGATTTCTCCCGAATCAAGTTGATAAACAAGATATCCTTTTTGGTTTGAAGGATATCCAATAAAAACACACTTTATGCCTCTATCTTGAAATTTTGACTTGATTGGTAGAGGATTTGCAATATAACAAAGACTACCAAAAACTTTTAAATTGTTATAGTCAAATTCAGTTTGAGTGAGCATATAAAAAGGTGTTTTCCATTTTAAAATATATGTAGGCATTCTGTTTATTAAATATGTAGCAGTAAGTAGAGATAATGACCAAAAACTAATTGGCACACTAGAATGTTTCAGTAAGGATCTTGCAACTTGTGTTAAATGTCTGTGTTTACGCTCCACAACTCCATTTTGTTGTGGAGTATAAACACAGGTTTTTTGATGAATTATTCCCATACTATTAAAAAATTCAAAACATTTAGCATTAACAAATTCTGTTCCATTGTCACTTCTGATTGTTTTAACACTATTATTAAAATGATTTCCAACCATGAGAATAAAATTTTTAATCTTATCAAAAACAAGTGTTTTGTCTTTAAGGAGAAAAGTCTATGTGCATCTTGAAAAATCATCTACTATTGTAAGCATATAAGCTGTGTTTGTCAAAGACTCTTCTTTATAAGGACCCCATAAATTAATGTGTATAAGATCAAATCTTTCTTTTGAAAGAGACAAACTGTTTTGAAAAGGCATTCTATGAAACTTTGTAATTGAACAAGTTGAACAATGAGACATTTTATTTGCTAAAGAATGAAATATTATTTTCAAGACTTTATTAGATGGATGCACACATCTTTGGTGCACCATTGCAAACTCACTAACATTGAAAGAATTTTCAGAAACAATGTGTACTGTTTCTTTATTGAAATCATTTAAAGAAGAAAAGAAAAAAAGATTCCCAACTCTCTTTCCAATTTCATAGATTGCATTTTGATCATGGTCATGCAACACATAATTATTTTCAGAAAAAGTGCAGGTTATCTTCTTATTATCTTGTATTAATTTTGCTACTGAAATGAGGTTATATTTGAAATCTGGTGCAATAAGTACTTCTTTCAGGTTAAAGTTCTCATTTAACCTTAAATCTCCAACTTCACTAATGGATTTGGAAGATCCATCTGCAAAGTATAAAGATTTGTTTTGCTCCAACTTATGTATTTGTGTAAAAAAATTCCTATTATTGCATATGTGACTGCTAGCACCTGAGTCTATCAGCCACATATTCTTTCCTTTCTCTAAATGATTTAGGCTCATGCTTAATTCAATAGCTGTAAAAACATAAGAGTTAGTAGACTTACCTGCTTTAAAGTTTATGCTCTTTCCTTTTCCTACTCCATTTGAAGTTCCTCCTCCATTTGAAGCTCCTGCTCCATTTACATCCATCCTCATTTCTTTAAGCAGCCTCTGAATTACTTTAAATTCTCCTTGAGAGATTTCAGCTGGTGCATCTTCATCATCAGAAAATGGAGTGTTTGCTGCATATACTGCATTTCTTTTCTTTGGATTTTTCCACCATTCAGGATAGCCCAAAATTCTGAAACATTGATCTTTAGTATGCCCTCTCATCCTACAGTGATTACACACTATGTTCTTGTTATTCTGCCTTCCATCATCAGGTCTCCTTGTCTTTTTCATAGGTCCTCCATTTGAATTCACGAACATGGCCGAATGATGATCATGATTTTGAATATTAATCTGTCTTTTCTTCTCAACATTGAGTAGCATGGTGAAGGCTTTGTAAACATTTGGTAAAGGGTCCATCATGAGTATAGAATCCTTGATGTTCTCAAAAGAATCATCAAGGCCTAATAAGAACAAGTATAAATTGCTCTTTTCATAATCCATTATCACTTGTTTTTCTAGTTTACATCCAACACATGTGTGTATGTTACTTCTATCACAAGTGCAGTTTCTGTGTGGTTGTAAATGTAGAAGTTCATCCCAGTAAAGCCTAGTTTTTGAATAGTACTCTTCTAGGTCTAAGTTACCTTGTTGAATTGTGTAGATGTTCTTCCTCAATTGATACTGTGTTGGCTCATTGTTTCCTTCATAGCGTGCTTTGATTTCGTCCCATAATTGTTGTGATGTAAGAGTGCTCTGAAAATGGAATTTATTCTTCTTATCAATAGTATTCATAATCCAAGTTCTTACAGTTGCGTCGACCATCCTCCAAAGTATAGCTTCTTTGTTATCACTCGGCATCTTACAAGAACCATCTATAAAACCTGTCTTCATCTTGGCCAGAAGTCCTAATTGAACGCTCGTGCTCCACTCAAAGTAGTTGAGCCTTGTAAGAACAGTCGATGTAAGAACGGTTGAAGAGGATTCTCCACCATGTAGATATAGAGGATCAGTACGATCACGCTTTTTTTCTGCCATTTGAAAGCGTAGAGGAGATGGATCTTCAACAATTTCTTCTACAGTTGTGTTAGGGTTTTGATCCTCCACTAGTTGTTCGTCGACACTTGAGTCTTGATGAATTCTTGAATCAGATTCTTTAATAGTTAAGTGGTGTACCTTAGAATTAGGGCTTAGATCTTCTTTCGGTTCGTCTAGAAGATCGTCGTTATCGTAATCGAACGGATCGTAGACTGGTAAATCTTTTGTAGATTGTTTCCCCTTGTGCTCTGATACCATATTAAGACTTGAAGAATCATGGATTTGATGAATCAAGATCAAGAAGTAGAAAGTCTGAAATATTATTGATGAAAAAGTAGTCGGTGATTAACACCAATGTTTGATACATAGCAATTGTCATTTGCCCCGATTGTTCTTTCAGTTACAACAAATAATACAATAGTCCTCAAAATATTACTTTATATTTAAGTAAGGTATTGAACTTATTATACTAACAAATTATCTTTAAACTTTATATTCTGCACAAATTAACTCACAAATTAGTTAGTATAAAATTATAAATAACAAATTAATATTACTTATCTCAATAACTATTGTTGACGACTTCGGATAAACAGTTTAATAGAAATCCTGTTAGGGATTAATATCTCTTTCTATTCTTCACAAAACTTTGCAAACTCTTGAACGATTCAAGTGCGGAAACGTTTACTTAAGTTTGAAGCTAAAAACCAAATAAGGAGAAGATGACAGAATGTAAATAACACAGCAGATTGTTTATGGATGTTCGAAGCAAACTCTCCTACGTCACCCCTTCTTCCAACCATCGAAAGGATTCACTATACTTTTCAATCAAATACAGTTTGCTGACTAGCTAACACTCTGTTGAACAGAACAGCCTCTATTCAACTAACAACACACTGTTAATGACTATAAAATAGTCCAGTAACTTATCTCTCAACTTCACGTAGTGATTTACAAAATACACTTGAGAATAAAATATCTAGAGAGAGAGTAAGTTGATTCAAGAAATCAAGCTTCTAGAAATCTGTTGATTCAATGAGAGAGAAAGCTTCAGCGTCTGTCTTATTTTCTGCTTTTCTTCATTTTCATCCTTAGGAAGAAATATATTTTTGAAAAGCTACAACGGTCGAATCCTCCTTTTGGATACGTGGCAAGCATCCATTGGAAGGCCGCCCATAGTACACAAGTACAACAGACACTGTGCATATGGAACGTGGTCGTACCAATCTGGTAGTGGTCAAATATTCTTCTGAAATTGTCCTGCACAGAACAAGTAGTGGGAATAATATTTACTTACATGGCATTCATCAATTGGTTACAGCTGGCTGTCGTACTGATCTTCATAGGAGAGTGGAGCAGGAGTAACGTACAGCTAGAGCACGTGGGTAGGCGGGTACTAGTTTCAAGCATACTGCTTAAACTGAGCATTAGACGTATTTTAGTTAGACGGATTATGAAAATCAGTCTAATGAAATTTAAACATCACCGTCTAATAACAGAGTCTATTAGACCGCCTGGTCTAATAGAATTAGACTTACGTCTAATTACAATCACTTCAGACTAATCTGAAGGAGTTAGACTTACATCTAACTTTCACTTAATTAGACTACACGTCTAATTATCAAATAACCATTACACTGCACGTCTAACTCCACTGAGTTAGACTGCACGTCTAGATCCGGTTTTACCTCAGACTTGTCTGAAGGAGTTAGACTCACGTCTAACTTTCACTTAATTAGACTACACGTCTAATTATCCGATAACCATTAGACTGCACGTCTAACTCCACTGAGTTAGACTGCACGTCTAATTCCGGTTCTACCTCAGACTTGTCTGAAGGAGTTAGACTCACGTCTAACTTTCACAATCCATTAGACTTGCACAATCCATTAGACTTGCGTCTAATTCCACAAATATATTAAACTACACGTCTAACTCCACTAAGTTAGATTGCACGTCTAATTCCGTATAATTAGACTTACGTCTAATTCCAACATTAGACGTTTTTCATAAAATCGGTCTAACTCCGCGTTGACTTTCAGTTGTGCCTGCAAATTAACAAAACTCTAATTATTCATTTTGCACCTGGTGATATTCGAACCCAAGTCACATATATGACAGGCGGGCATGCTTACCACTACACCACTTAAGATGTTAATATCAAAATATATATTTATATATTTGATATGACTAACAATTATTGAACTTCCAAAAACTATTTCACCAATCATCAAATCAAAATTGTTAAGTTATTTTTAAATCAATTAAAAATCTCAACCCAACAATTTCTCCCTTTTTTTGATTATTTAAACTAAATTATCAAAACCAGTTTAAACATTAAAAATTTTAACCCAACAATTTCTCCCTTTTTGATTATTTAAACTAAATTATCAAAACCAGTTTAAACATTAAAAATTTCAACCCAACAATTTCTCCTTTTTTGACTATTTAAACTAAATTATCAAAACTAGTTGAGTTCATGATTTAAACATAATCTAAGCATTATCATAATCTAACAATTCTAAAAATATTTCTAAGGTAAGAAAACTTAGACTCAAGAAGTGGCTTTGAGAAGATGTTAGCCACTTCAGGCTGCTGATTGTCATATGCTATGTCCGAGCAACCGGCTGTCCAGATTCCGTCTTGCTCTTTCAAGATGCTTTCCTGTTTTACCTGCATTCAAAGACAATAACGAATCTCGTACCCATTTTTCTTTGGGTCCATGGCTTATTAGTCCCTTGAGAATCCATACTTTGATTATTTTTATGGATTTCCCATGTTGCGTTGTGATCGGTGAGTATGATTTAGGCTTAGCAGACGTCTTCCTGCTAGCAGCTGAACTATTAATCTTAGAGGATGGTTTTTGTCTAAAACTCCTTGACTTCCTGTCAAGTTTTAATATGCCAGACTTGCTGGCTGCTTCCATCTTAAGTTTCAGCCAGCTAACAGTTGGCGGAACAAAAGTAATCTCATCCTTTAAGGTTAACTCATCACGGCTTGGATCAGTTCCATTCTCAGTTAAGCTCCCTTTGACAAAGTTTATAGACTTAAACTTGTCAGTTTCTGGGTTTAACTTTTCACAAGACTTGTCTGAGTCATTGCCATCAAATCCTAGACCGGATTTGCATCTGGCAGGCCTCAGCATACTTATCTGTTGTCTGACTGCATCTCCAGACTTCGTCCAGGAACCGACCACATATGTCAAACGTTGGTTTTCAGAAAATAGAGTTTGAACATTTTCCTTGAGTTTCTCATTCTCAGATGAGAGCTCAGCCATTTTGTTTTCAAAAACTTCAGAATCATTGTTTTTAGATGAAGAAGAGCTATCAGATTTGTTTTTCAAGTTTAGTTCATCAAAAGAGTCTGACAGTTTCTTGTACTCAATGAACATGTCATTGAGTGCAGCCACTAATTCATCTCGTGTAAACTCTTTTGGAGAGAAATCACATACCTCGGATTCCTTAGATCTTTCTTCTTCTCTTGCCATGAAGCAAGTGACCTTTTCATCATCACTATCTTTGGATGATGAGTCATCTGAGTCGTTGTCGGCCCACTTGGCTTTGTTTTCAGCCGCCATGAGAGTCTTCAGCTCTTTCTTATTCTTTTTCTCATCTTTCTTTTTCTCATCAAGCTTCAGCTTGCTGTTTCCTTCCGTGAAGTGTCTCTTCTTCATGAATTTGCAAATTTTCTTCATGAAAAGAGCCATGGTATCGCTGCTAATCTTCATAGTAGTAGCCTTCACAGCAGTGGAAGTAGATGGCTCCTCAACAGTCACTAATACCTTTGTTATGATGGTGGATGTGGGGTGCTTCTCTTTATTTCTATGGTTCAACTCGAACTCATAGGCCTTTAGATCGGTCAGCAAGTCAAAGAGCTCCATCTTTTTGAGATCTTTAGACTCCCTCATCGCCATCGTCTTAATATCCCACTCTTTGGGCAAAGCACGCATGACCTTGATCGCAACCTCTTTGTTGTTGTAAGTCTTGCCCAAAGTGGATAGAGAAGTGATAACCTTACTAAATCTTGCATCGAACTCAGTCATCGTCTCTCTAGGACCCATCTTGAAGTTATCGAACTGTTGAGTGGTAACCATGAGTCTATTTTCTTTTGTTTGCTCGTTGCCCTCACACAGTTTAGTCAGCTTCTCCCAAATATCTTTGGCAGTGGGACATGTAATGATCTTGTGTACCATGTTGTCATCCAATGTCTTGTAGAGGATGTCTTTTGTTATGTTGTCGAAGTTGTTCTTTCTTTTATCTTCACTGGTCCACTCAGATCTAGCCTTCTCAATCTTTATCGGACCGTCGGTGATGACAAACCACATGTCATCATCTATGGCAGCTAGATGAGCGTGGACTCTCATCTTCCACACAACATAGTTTTCCTCTGAGAACATGAGAACATTGTTGATGACAGCCATAAACATGATTCAAATTCCTTAGAAGCTTGAGAATAGAAAACGAGGCTCTAGTACCAATTGATAGGATCGGCGACACCAATAGAGACGGGGGTCTGACTATTTTGATGACTTCGGATAAACAGTTTGATAGAAATCCTGTTAGGGATTAATATCTCTTTCTATTCTTCACAAAACTTTGCAAACTCTTGAACGATTCAAGTGCGGAAACGTTTGCTTAGGTTTGAAGCTAAAAAACAAAGAAGGAGAAGATGACAGAATGTAAATAACACAGCAGATTGTTTATGAATGTTCGGAGCAAATTCTCCTACGTCACCCCTTCTTCCAACCACCGGAAAGATTCACTATACTTTTCAATCAAATACAGTTTGCTGACTAGCTAACACTCTGTTGAACAGAACAGCCTCTATTCAACTTACAACACATTGTTAATGATTATCAAATAGTCCAGTAACTTATCTCTCAACTTCACATAGTGATTTAAAAAATACACTTGAGAATAAAATATCTAGAGAGAGAGTAAGTTGATTCAAGAAATCAATCTTCTGGAAATCTGTTGATTCAATGAGAGAGAAAGCTTCAGCTTCTGTCTTATTTTCTGCTTTTCTTCATCTTCATCCTTAGGCAGCAATATATTCTTGAAAAGCTTCAACGGTCGAATCCTCATTTTGGATACGTGGCAAGCATCCATTGGAAGGCCGCCCATAGTACACAAGTACAGCAGGCACTGTGCATATGGAACGTGGTCGTACCAATCTGGTAGCGTCCAAATATTCTTCTGAAATTGTCCTGCACAGAACAAGTAGTGGGAAGAATATTTACTTACTTGGCATTCATCAATTGGTTACAGCTGGCTTTCGTACTGATCTTCATAGTAGAGTGGAGCAGGAGTAGCGTACAGCTAGAGCACGTGGGTAGGCGGGTGCTAGCTTCAAGCATACTGTTTAAGCTAAGCATTAGACGTATTTCAGTTAGACGGATTATGAAAATCAGTCTAATGAAATTTAAACATCCTCGTCTAATAAGAGAGTCTATTAGACCGTCTGGTCTAATAGAATTAGACTTACGTCTAATTACAATCACTTCAGACTAATCTGAAGGAATTAGACTTACATCTAACCTTCACTTAATTAGACTACACGTCTAATTATCTAATTACGATTAGACTGCACATCTAACTCCACTGAGTTAGACTGCACGTCTAATTTCGGTTCTACCTCAGACTTGTCTGAAGGAGTTAGACTCACGTCTAACTTTCACTTAATTAGACTACACGTTTAATTATCCAATAACCATTAGACTGCACGTCTAACTCCACTGAGTTAGACTGCACGTCTAATTCCGGTTCTACCTCAGACTTGTCTGAAAGAGTTAGACTCACGTCTAACTTTCACAATCCATTAGACTTACGTCTAATTCCGCAAATATATTAGACTGCACGTCTAATTCCGCTGAGTTAGACTGCACGTCTAATTCCGCTGAGTTAGACTGCACGTTTAATTCCGCTGAGTTAGACTGCACGTCTAACATTAGACATTTTTCATAAAATCGGTCTAACTCCGCGTTGACTTTCAACTGTGTCTGCAAATTAACAAAACTCTAAATATTAATTCTGCACCTGGTAAGATTCAAATCCAGGTCACTTGTATGACAAGCGGGCATGTTTACCACTACACCACTTAAGTTTATATCAAAATATATATTTATATATTTGATATGACTAACAATTATTGAACTTAGTTTTATCCAAAAACTATTTCATCAACCATCAAATCAAAATTGTTAAGTTATTTTTAAATCAATTAAAAATCTCAACCCAACAATTTCTCCGGTTTTGATTAATTAAATTAAATTTTCAAAACCAATTTAAAGATTAAAAATTTTAACCCAACAAATATTCATTCTGTAGAGACAGCTCCGATCAACCAAAGCAAACCAGAAATGGCTTTATCGATTCACTCCCCTCATCTGGTGCAAAGTCATGCGGCTGCCCCCTTCTCAGACGAAATGAAGGAATTTATTCAGAATGTCGTTCAAGCCAGAGCCTCCACAACCGACTCCAAGATTGAAAAAGATTGAGTCGACCACCACCCAAATATTTCAAATGATTCAGGTTCTATCGGCTCAAATTGAGGAAATGGCAAGGGTCAAGGTTTCGGCCACCGAAGAACAGATTCGAAAAGATGAAGAAACGACTCAAAAACTTCAGGCCGAAGAGGAAGAGTAGGATCAGCGGCTGAAGGAACTTGAAAAGAATGATGAACGTCTAGCCCGAGAAATTCATGAAAAAGAAGAAAGGGCAAATCGTAAAGCAGCCGAAATAGAAAATGCCGAGGCGGCTGACACTCGGGACTCACAGCCTGTTGCTAGAATGATAAGGTCCCGGACAAATAAGTGGAAAAAAAAAGAAGTTGCTGAAGTACTGAATCAGGCAGAACAGAGAATGATTCAAACGGTTGTAAATCCTGCTAACCCACTTGCCGATGACGAAGAGGAGGATGATAATCCTCTAACTACAAGGAAACGTAAAGCCATATTAGAACCGAATCCTTCCACTCAGCCAGATTAGGGCACAAATGATGACACCATTGCCAACTTCATACAGGGTGAGAGAACTCCACCCTCCGGGGCTCAGACTCGACCGTCCAAATCGGAAGACGACTTCTTCAACTTCGACTGAACCGCCTCGAGACCATCTTTCCTAACAGGTTGGGGATTCGACGCGGATAGGAGGGTGAGAGAGGCGCAAAGGCAAAAGACTAGGGGAGAAATCCAAACTCTTGAATCTATATCATGTCTTTCATTTATATGACTTTTAAACTTATATTATATTACTTAATATATTTTTGAAATTTTGGTTTAAGTTTAAATACATATTCTCGAACCTATGATTTTTTTTGAACCTATGATATTTTTGAACCACCCTAGTTCAACTCTATGATTTTCATACTGGTTTTGATATTTTTTGGCTAAAAGCATCAAAAGGGGAGAAATTGATAAGATATTTAAAAAACAAATTCTCTAAACCGACCAAATAAACTTAAGTTCTTTGAAATCGATCAACGATCACATTGAATATTTATTCTAAATAATCAAAAAGGGAAATTTTGTTAGAAAAATCAAGATAGTTAATTTATTAAAAGAAAATTAACTATCCAAAGAACTTAATCAATTCTTAACTATATGTGCAGGAACAGCTTCAACCGAATCGGCTAAATTGATCAACCAAACCGGCCAAGCCAAAATGCTCAAACTTGATTTATCATCTCGGTTAAACAAAATTGGCTCAATCATCACATCCGCAGTAACCCAGATCGGCTTAACCTCAGATTCGGCTAGAGTTAAAAACCTATAATATCCGACTAACTCAACGTATATAAGATCCTAAAGCCAACGGGAAGATCACTCAAAGCTATGAAAAATCTAAAGATGACGTAATGAATATTCCTTGGGAATATGCAAAAGAATGATCTGAAATAAGGCATGCGGCAATTTAATGATTACGGGTTTTATCCAAATCCACAAACAACCTTCACGGACAGGCGGTCGCCTAATGCATGTTTGCCATGTGTACAAAAGGCAAAGCATGCACACTACCTTCTCTGACCGTGTCGGCTACCTATGATCAACCAACTTAAGAGAGAGAAATATGATCGTTGTCATATTTCCTATATAAAAGGAAACCAAAGCATTGAAGAACAGCGACACATAATTGAATCTCAGAAGCAATCAGATCTGAATTATATGAAATTTACACAATTCTTTTGATCAAAGTGAAACAGTTGTAAACATTAAACATTCTCTTATAAAAGTGTATTACATCACTGCGTGAGTGTTGTAAAGTGAACGACGAGCAGTAAATAAGACTCGATCCTATTGTGTTGTTGAATATTCCATTAGTGAATATTCTTCTCACTATTTGAGAAGAAGGGGTGACGTAGGAGAGTTTGCTCCGAATATCCATAAAAATCTGCGTTTTGTGTTCTTCATTTACTTTCTGTCACTAAACTAACCGAACCGGCTTTCTCCCACTCCAACCGAACAAAATCATTATATATACTTATTCCCACCGAACCGATTTTACCTCAGTCCAATTGGTTTCTCCATACTACCTCCCTTAGCTGAATCGTGTGTGTTTGCTTCAGGTTGAAACAGACATTTTCGCCATTGAACTCGGTTCAAGAGTCTATGACGACCTGCGTAGTGTTAAGAACGGTTCTAATCTTTATAAGCGATTGGTGTGTGTTTATTATAAGTGATTTCCTTTAGTCGGACCCCGGTCCACTATCGGCGATCCCAATCCTAACAGAATTGATAGTTTACTTTTGAAGATCAAGACCGAACCTATGGACTATATGTTAAAAATAATAAATAATTAATAATCTTAGAAACATTTAATGTGATGGTGAAACTCAAAAGTTAAAGATGAAGCGTGAAGGAAGATGAAGCTCAAGTGATGCCTTGTTTAATTGTATTTATTTTGAGTTCTAGATCCTTCTACTTTATCCTATAATTGAGGTTCACTCATTAGTTTTTACATATCAAAATTAAGTAAGTTGTAGCTACTTAAGATTTTTATCAATAAAATCTTATTTTCTTAGTTATAATATTTTCCGCACCAACAAATTTGGTATCAGAGCAAGGTTACGTTTCAATATTGAAATGGCATCCACTCTATTCTCATACTCTCCAAATCAAGTTCCTATCTTTGAAGGCGAATTCTATGAATTATGGAGCAGCCAAATGGAAACAATTTTCATATCCCTAGGTCTTTGGGATATGATAGATGAAGAAGAACTCGATGTGCCCAATGAAGACGACGAAGGATACAAGAAATTTGAAAAGTATCTCAAAAAAAGAGATGCACTAGCTTTGCGTTATATTCAACAAGGAGTTGGGAAAACCATATTCCCTCATATTTTTGGAGTAAAAAAGGCTCAAGATGCTTCGGTGATATTGAAACAGGAATTTCAAGGTACAGAAAAAACGATCGCATTAAAACTCCAAGCCATATGGAAAGATTTTGACAATCTAAAGATGGAGGATCGAGAAAAGGTACAAGATTTTTCTTCTCGTGTTTCCACTATTGTTAATCAAATAAAAAGCAGCGAAGATGAAATCAAAGATAAAAAGGTTGTTGAAAAGGTTCTTCGAAGCCTTCCTCAAAAGTTCGATCATGTTGCTGCTGCGATTGAAGAATCAAAAGACTTGTCCAAGATGACAATATATGAGTTGATTAGATCTCTTCTAGCACATGAGCAAAGAATTAATCGCTCTTGTACTCCATTAACTAATCAAGCCTTCAAATCCAAGCAAGTACCAGAAGCGTTTTCAAGAAGTCATCACAACAAATTTGGTAAGAAAAATGAGAAGACATTCGGTTGGAAAGGTAAAGCACCACAACAATTAAGTGATTCTTATTCGTGTATCATTTGCAAGAAATCAAATCATGAGTCAAAAGATTGTTATTTCAAATGCAAAAGATGCAAAATCCCTAATCATTCTCAAAGGGATTGTCGATTTCAAAATCAGGAGAAGAAAGAAGATGATGCAAAATTTGTGAAAGAAGATTATGATGTTATGTTTTTTCTCTAAATGGTGAAGAGAAGTCAAAAAGTCGATGGTATCTTGATAGCGGTGCTAGCAACCATATGACAAGCAATAAAGATATTTTGTGGAGCTCAACTCGGACATTACTCAACCGTTGTTCTTGGATATGGTTCTTATCAAGATGCGAAAGGAAAAGGAACCATTGATGTTCCAACTTCGGGAGGTAACAAAAAGCTTATCATAGATGTTCTATATGTCCCTAATATTTCATATAATCTTCTTAGTATTGGACAACTTATTAAGAAGGACTTCTCGGTATATTTTGATGATGAAAGATGCAAAATATTTGACAAAAAGAAGAATGTGGTTGTGGCAACTGTCGAAATGGAAGATAATACTTTTTCTCTCACGTTTCCATTGAAAAGTGATTGTGCATTAAAAGTGGAAAATGAAGATTTGTCTAAACTTTGGTATTTTCGATATGGTCATCTAAATCAACGGGGACTTCAGTTGCTAAAAGAGAAAAATATGGTGGTTGGACTTCCTTTTATTCATGTGATGAATGATATATGTGAATGTTGTATTTATGGAAAGATGCACAAGCTCCCATTTCCCAAAACTACATGGCGAGCAAAAGGACCACTTGAACTTGTCCATTCTGATATATGTGGCCCGATGCAAACTCCTACTCCTGGAGATAAGAGATATTTCATTCTCTTTGTTGATGACTATATAAGAATGATGTGGATTTATTTCCTTAATCAAAAGTCCGAAGCATTTTCTATTTTCTTATGATTCAAGTCTCTAGTTGAAAAGGAAAGTGGTCATATAATGAAGTGCTTGAGAACTAATCGTGGAGGAGAATATCTCTCAAATTCTTTTACGGAATATTGCAATGATAATGGTATCAAAAGACAATTAACTATTAGTAGATCTCCACAACAAAATGGTGTATCTGAACGGAAAAACCGTAGAATTGTAGAGATGGCTAGACGCATGCTGAAAGGAAAGGGAATTCTAAATCTATATTGGGTCGAAGCTGTTCACACAGCTATATATATTCTCAATCGATCACCAACCAAAGCGGTCAGAAATAAGACTCCATTTGAAGCTTGGTATGATAAAAAGCCCGTCATTGATCATTTTAAAATATTTGGGAGTATTGCTTATGCTCTAATACCATCTCAAAGTTGTGAGAAGTTTGAAGAGAAAGGCCAAACAACAAAATTTGAAAATTTATTGTGTAGTGAGTTAGAACTCCCCTCATGAGACAAAAAGGCACACTTCCTCCATCATAAACCTTTTTTCAAGTTTTGAAACATTCAACAGTAAATGCAGATTGTTGGGATTTACCTGATTCAAAGAGATAACATGGAAAACAAAATACAACATCCTTCAAATGAGAATACTCCAATCATGTGAACTTTTTAAACCAAGAGTATTGAAATTGACATTGTTGCTTTCCAAATTCAGATCTCGGAAACTCCGACAACATAGGTTGATATGGTTTCATTTTAATATAAGTTCGTCTAATTTTATCGTGATGATTTACAGGGTGTCGCCACATAGAAATACGCAATTCAGGATCTCTTTCAAGGTAGTTTCATCAAACTCAACTCTTTGAGATTTAGAAGGAGATTCTAAATTCTTATCGAAAATTACTGTATTTGGTTTGATTGACTCAAATAATGAAGGATTATCAATTTTGGCTTAAAAAAAATAAAATATTATTTTTCTTC
Source organism: Impatiens glandulifera (assembly GCF_907164915.1). NCBI lineage: Eukaryota > Viridiplantae > Streptophyta > Magnoliopsida > Ericales > Balsaminaceae > Impatiens > Impatiens glandulifera. The sequence continues at coordinate 18,067,325 of NC_061862.1, read as the reverse complement.
ACTTTCTCTTTGAATTTGACATTAAAAATTATTGAATTTTGAGATTCTTAACCTACAAATTTATTAAATACTAAGAAAATTATCATCAGAATATGAATAATGTAAAAACGATTCACATAGACACACATTACTATAAAATTGAAATTATACAAACTTGGTGAGAGAATGAATTTCAATTTAAACCGACAATTTGTTAGAGACTTTTAATTAGAAAACAATAGATTATATATTATTGTATAAATTATTTATTTAGGAATTAATAAATTAGGTTGTTTTTTAATTATGAATAAATATAATATATAATATATTAGTATTGATTAGTATTTTTTATTTATTTATTTAAGAATTAGAATTAATAAATTAAATTTAGATGATTTAAATAGAATAAATATACTGTAAAATATATTAGTTAGAATTAGATGTTATATAGAATAAACATATTATAAAATATATTAGTTAAAATTAGACGTTAGATAGAATACATATAATATATATTTAGTTAGCTGGTGGGATCTCCCCGGCTATAATAGAGAAGTTAGTAAGGTAGCTATAATAGAGAAGTTAGTAAGGTAGCTATATAATTATATATTATATATTAAAGTACTCTTAAGCAGGTAAGTCCCTCTGCATCCTTACAACGGATTATTGACTCAGGTATTACTCACTCAATGTTAATTATGTTCCAATATAGACTATAAATTGCAGTCACTCATCTGTAATGTAAAAGTAAGTGAAATGTAAAAAACGTGTAACATAAATTTTCACTTATTTTTACACTTTTCAAATTTATAAAATTAGTGAATAATATAAAATTGTGGATGATAAATTTTATGTGTAAGCCTTTTTGGTTTATATACCTTCAAATGTAAAATTTAGTTGAGAAAATTTTGGATGATTGGTTTTCAATAATTTTCTGTTTGAGTTAATTCTTTAAAAATATAATTATATTTAGATAATTTTTAAATTAAATAAATTTATATATGAGTTAGTTCTTTAAAAATATAATTATATTTAGATAATTTTTAAATTAAATAAAATTTTTTTATATATTATAGTTAATAAATAAAATTTAAATATTAAGAAAAATATTTAATTATCATCAAATTACATATATTTTTTAAATTTTAGTTAGGATAAGTAATTCGATTTTTTATCTCAACATCAGTAAACCCACTAATTGAATTGTTGATACTCATGTCATATTATTTATTCGATTTAATATTTAGAACATTTGGTTGATTAAGACGGTATTATTGATTTTTTTTCTTTTTATTTTGAAAAATGTTAATATATATTAAAAATAATAAAATTGGTTTGAGCACAACCAAAAAAATCATTACATTAATAGAAAATAAATAATAAAAAAAATAAAAAAATAAAATAAAAAACAAAAATAAAAACAAAAAATATTACTAAATAGGTTATCGAACTCGTGAGTACTCGAGAAGAACGATTAACTTTTCGACAGACTCTACCGACTTTCCCGGATGAATCAGAAAACATCATAATAATAAGATTATGAATTATACGTATCGGACGAGTACGATCAGTGAAAGTTCAACGATTTCTCTCTAACCAGATAGTCCACCAAAAATAATTGGAATGATAACTCAATTATGTAGTCTTGTCATATTATGCGCATCAATTCAAATTTCTCAATAATTACCCAAAGACTCAAGTATCACCTAATAAATCACAGTGATACTCCACAAAAGACTTCAGATACTAATCTCCTCTTCTAGCCTAGCGGCAAAAAGAGGTGGATACCAAGCCTAAGTTCTTGGGTTTGAGCCCGTCGGGCGGCAAGTTCCGCGTTTGCTTAAATGATTAAGTGTGTTTGCGGGCTACATACTTCTTCCATTGTCCCATTTTTTTTCCCAAAAAAGACTTCAGATACTAGTCACTTATCGACAATACAAAAGTAAGTGAGTTATCCATTGTCCCATTTTTTTTTCCAAAAAAGACTTCAGATACTAGTCACTTATCGACAATACAAAAGTAAGTGAGTTATCGATTCAACTTTCTCGTGACACATACAATGACTAAACATTGTACCTCTCTTTTCATACTTGATTTTACATTTGTTTTATATAAGAAATTAATTTTGATTAAAAAAATTGATTATGTTTTAAAGTACTTAAACTTTAGTGGTAATAAAAAATGGCTTTGGAGTTTGTTCTCATCGCATTATTTAGATTTTTTTTATTTTATGAATGGTCTCCGCCGCAACTCCATGCCAAGTAATTACGTGTCATTCTCCATTTTATTAATATTTTTATTTTATATATAACAATTAATTTAAAACACTGTTAACATCCAATTAATACTTTTAATCATATTATTTAAATTACTAACTATGATATCAAATTGCTTTAGAAATTTTATCAACTAAATAATCTGTTTATCTACCAAATATATTTTAAATTATAATCTTCATTTCATTTAAGTCAATACCAAACAACCTTTTATAAATAATAAAATAATTGAATTAGTTAACTCATTAATAAGCAATGTTTTCCCTTTAATTAAAATAATACTTTGCTTTTGTTATAATTCAGAAAGAAAAAAAAAAGTACACTACTTTTCAAACTCATTTATTAATCTGAAAACTGAATTTTGACTAGATAAATACTATTTGTTTATTGACCCAAAAACAATATTGTTTAAATATTAATGTTTAAATTTGAGCTTAACAAATATATTTTTTTAAGAATTTATTTGTTCTTAGGTTATTTGAAAATAAAATTGGTTATGAATTTAAAATTTTATTGAAGGGGAAAATGAATTATTTGAGATTATTTTAAATCAAATTATTAAAATTTAAATATTATATAAAATATTTTGATAACTTAAACAAATAAATTAACTAATTGGATTGATGATACGTGATCTGTGAGACTTAGTTTTATTTTATTTAAATATTTGACGCTGAATGAATTCTAAATTTTGGGTTGGTTTATTTGGGCTCTTAAATGGAATCGACTATGATATTTTGGTTTTTAAATCGACTCTTATCACTGAACTACTTTGGTGGATGTGTAGTGAGGACTTGTTATATATATCTCTATATATTTTCAATAATAAAGAATGTGAAAACATAACTTCACAATAAAATAGAGCATTATTTTTTTTGTCGATTACTTAGCACTTTATATTGAACCAGATTTAGTTAAGGATATAAAAGTAAATTTTATTGAAGGGGAAAATGAATTATTTGAGATTATTTTAAATCAAATTATTAAAATTTAAATATTATATAAAATATTTTGATAACTTAAACAAATAAATTAACTAATTGGATTGATGATACGTGATCTGTGAGACTTAGTTTTATTTTATTTAAATATTTGACGCTGAATGAATTCTAAATTTTGGGTTGGTTTATTTGGGCTCTTAAATGGAATCGACTATGATATTTTGGTTTTTAAATCGACTCTTATCACTGAACTACTTTTGTGAATGTGTAGTGAGGACTTGTTATATATATCTCTATATATTTTCAATAATAAAGAATGTGAAAACATAACTTCACAATAAAATAGAGCATTATTTTTTTTGTCGATTACTTAACACTTTATATTGAACCAGATTTAGTTAAGGATATAAAAGTAAATTATATAATAATTGAGTTTATTTTTTAGAAACTCGTAAAACTCAATTAATTTGAACATTATAATATCTCTTTTTATTTATTTATTTATTTATATGTATATAATTTATTACCTCTCTTTGGTGAGTGAAAAAAATATTTTAAAAAAAAGTGAAATTAGCATTGCATGATTCTACCTTGAATTTATATATTAAAATAATAATAGGTTAATATATAGTATAAAAAAACATCCAAAATGAATGGGGACAAGGAGATGCTAAAATAATATCTAGGAATTAATATGTTCACCCCCCAAAAAAAAGTTGACCCAGGACTGCTGTTTTGTTTGAACTCGAAAGACTTAAAAAAGACAAGATCAAATGGTCAAAAACAAAGGCTTATAACTACTTTCTTGCTTTCACATTCAAAATAAATATGTATATAATAATAAACAGTAAAATAGTTATATTTTAAAAACACACCACTATAAAACTGTCACCTTATAAAATTTACAACTCCACCTTTTTCTATTTTTTAAATAATAAGAACACTTTAATGAAAATGAGATTGTGTTAGCATCTCCGGTTAAAATAAATAGAAAGAAAAAAAATGCATCAAAATTAGAATTATGTTTACCTAAATTTTACTTTTTTTTAAATTGATAGATAATTTGCAGAGAAAGATCAACCAGACGTCTTATTCAATGCAAATTAAGTTGTAACTTATCTAATTGTTTGTTAGAGGTTGCGTGATTAAATTTGATTGAATAATTAAAAATAAATAATCTTAAAAATTATGAGGTTTTGATATTATTAGTTGTATTGCTTTTCTATCATAGAAACTGTTGACTTATTTCCATTTTAAATAAAAAAAAGTTGCTGAAATTTACAAAGATGTGCTGCAAATCATGTTCCAATGTTATTAAAAACTCATGAATAAACCAACTAATTCAAGATCATTCAAATCAACTATTGAAAGGAAAGGGATGAATGGTTAAATCACACATATATAGACTAATCATTTGTGGAAAAGAAGAAGAAAACATAAAAAAAAACAAAATTATGATTCATATATAATTGAAAACCATAAGAGACTAGTTTTACTTTGAGAGAAAGTGGAATATAGGTGTTAGCTAGTTATTTAATTAAGGTTCATTATAGGTTAGGCTTATTATTAAATTAATTGAATGAACTGTTATATTATTATTATTTTTAATCAAATAGCTCAAATATAATTTACTTTGTTTAATAAAATAAAAGACACAAAGTAATACATGTAGAAATTAATCAGGAATTTTAACCCTTAATTTTTTTTTTCATAATAATTGAACTAATGACTTTTGGTTTCTTAAACACAAAATTTATCTTTAGAAATATCTATTAGGTATAACGTTTTGAAATAAAACTAAATATAAATTCACTGATAAATGTTCTGGTCTTCGAGTTAATTTTAATTAGTCGGATATATTTTTCTCATGTTTTGTTTTGAATAGAAGAATTATGAGGTTGACAAATTAGAATTGGTGTTCTTTCGTCAACCTATCTTCGTATGTCATTGGGTGTTAAATTATGATCAAAGACCTCTTGGACCCGATTATTACTAAAATAGAATGTAAGCTATCTATATATAAAAGTAAAATAATCTCAAAAGGAGTCGACTAATCTTCATTAAGATTGTGTTGTCATTTATGCCCACATATATGATGTCTTTATTCAATCTCCCCAAGAATGTGGCGGTAAAAATGGAAATAATAATATGTAAATTTCTATGAGAATTTTCTAATTTATCATTTTGTCATCTAATTAGTTGAGATAAAATTAATGTTTTAAAGATAAAGGAGGTCTCAATATTCGAAATATTGCTTCCTTTAATAAGGTTCTTTTATCGAAATATTGTAGTAGATTTGCAACGAAGCCGAATAATTTTTAGGCATTGATGATCAGATATAAGTATGGTCAAAATTTGTTTGGGTGGTTCACCAAAATTTTCTAGTTATCAAGCAGGGTGTATCATTTGGAAGGAATTTATTCTATATAGAAAAGTTTTTGCGAGTAGTCCAGATTCATTGTGAGGGATGGATCTTCGATCAGTTTTGGAGATGATATTTGGTGTAGTGTCAAAAGTTTAGCTATGATGTATCATAAACTTGTTTCTATTATTATATGTAAAAATGTCACAGTTAAGGACATGTTTGATCATCAGTCTAGTAGTTTTGCTAACTGAATTATATATAAAAAAGAGATTAAACACTATGGAGATTTATTCTCATTATAAAGTTTTTAGTTTTGGTAAAACGCAAACAAGTGTCACCGTTTGAACAAAACGTTATGCGTTGGCAAAACCATTAATAGTTTCCATGTGGGACATTGTTACATTTAAGTTGATACTATATAATTTTTGTTGGGAGAAACTTGGGGAATAAAAGATTATATCCAATATGTTTTCTTTGGATGAAGCGATATTCACGATGTAATTCTTACGGATGATATGTGCATTAAAAAATGGTATTATGATAAATTGTTGTCATATGTGTCGTGAGAATGTTGAATCGGAAACTCACTTACTTTTGCATTGTCGAGTGTGGCCAGTATCTTGAGTATTTTGTGAAGTATTACTAGTATTCACTAGGTGATGCCTAAGTTTTTGAGTAGTTGTTGAGAAGTTTAAATTGATATGGTCGATATGGCTAACCTACATATTTGGCTTATCATCCTAATTATTTTATAGTGGACTATATAGTTTGAGAGAAATTGTCGAACTTTTAATGAGCATAGTTGTATGATGCGTATCATTCATAATGTTATTATTATGACGTATTTTGATATTCGTTCCGAAAAATCGATAGAGTCGATCGGGGAGTTAATCGTTTATATCGAGTACCTACGAGCTCGATATTGTGTAATGTGATTGTATTATATTCTTCTTCTTTCTTTTTCTTTTTCTTTTTTATTTTATTTTTTCTTATTTTTTCATGTATATTTGTCGATATTCTTAAACGATTCTTATCATTTTTAATTTATATTATTATTTTTTAAAACAAAAAATATTAATAAATTCACTTCTCAATCCCATTTAAAATCATTTTTTACTTTATATTAGTTTGGCAGTCTATTCATTTTCTCTTAACCATGTGAACAATCAAGATGATCCAATTTTGTTTTAGATGATCTATGAAAATTTAATTCTTGTTAAAACAACCAAAAATGTATTAATTACATTAAAAAAATGCGTAAAAAATTGAAAAACATAAACGAGAAATATCAAATGCAAAATATCAAATGCAAAATCAAGGAGCACAAATATCATCCAAAAGAGCAATGAGATCACCGAACAAGTCTACGTTCTTACCGGATTTCACCTCAACCAGTGTCACGATAATAACGTTTTGAATGGACTTCAACGGTCGTTTATAGTTGTCGAAGATTCTTCGGTTCTGCTCAAGCCATATAATCTACTAAAAAATAACGTTTATAGTTGTCGAAGATTCTTCGGTTCTGCTCAAACCATATAATCTACTAAAAAATAACGGGAATAAAAATTCACCGATTTAGACCAGCTAATTTAGATGCTCCACCCAAACTTTCCAATAACTACGATGAATTTAGGCATAACATATGGAACCTAGTCAAAATGCAAAAATAAGGCTCCAAAATGATCACTCTCTAGCTTTAATTTTATTTTGATAAACTCGGATAGACGCTTTATCCAATCCATTATATCATACATGAAATATATATCAATTAAATTAGGGCAAATTACTTGGGTGGCCCTCGAATTACTCCGATCGCTCACTTTTAACCCTCAAATTAATTTTTGAAACAAATCGCCTCTTCAACTTTTAGAAAGATCATCAATGGCCCTTCCGTCAACTTTTTAGTTAAACATAACGGCTTAAACTTAAAATATATATATTTTTTTATATATTATCTTTAATCTTATTTTTTATATTTATATATATAATTATTAAATCGCTTATATATAATATTATATATATATATATATATCTTTTATTATTATTATTATTATTAATTTTTATATTTATATAATTATTAAATCTCCTATATATATATTATTTACTTTTATATATAAATTTATATTGGAAGGTTATTATTACTTTTAACCTTCAAATTATTTTTTAAAATATATAATCTATAAATTATATAAATTTATTTATATATATATATATATAATTAATGATTAAAGATAATATATATTTTAAACTTCGTTTTATAGATATAAATATATATATATATATATAAGAGATTTAATAATTATATAAATATAAAAATTATTATTAATAATAATAAAAGATATATATATATATATATAATATTATATATAAATATAAAAAATAAGATTAAAGATAATATATAAAAAATATATTTTAAGTTTAAGCCGTTATGTTTAACTAAAAAGTTGACGGAAGAGTTATTGGTGACCTTTCTAAAAGTTGAAGGGGCGATTTATTTCAAAAAATAATTTGAGAGCTAAAAGTGAACGATCAGAGTAATTCGAGGGCCACCCAAGTAATTTGCCTATTAAATTATTAATTAATAAAAACTCTAGATAAATTTAGTCCATGGGTAATTAAATACAACACATGCAAATGGTATTAATTAGTTACCATGCAGATGGATTTCAACATTAAGAAATCCTAAATCACAAACATCTAGAGTGGAACTTTTTATAATATCAAAAGATCTCACATGTTCTACAAGTTAAAACCTAAATTATTGTTGTTGTTGACAAAGAGATCGAGATTGTTGAAATGATGATCATCGACATCCCAGAAGTTGTCCCAATCAAAAGACGTCGACATCTGGTCGTCGAGTACTAAGTAATTAGGATTGGTACTCATATATGAAGGAGAAAAATAATTGATCATTTCATGGGGTTGGATCAAGGGGACTTCATCTATGCAAAACTCATCATGAGATGTAGTATGATCTCCAAATAATATTTTATCAACATGATCATTATCAAATATTTGTTGATGATCATGATCATCATCGCGATGAGTTTTGTGTTGTTCTTGATCATGATCTTTAGTAAGTGGTTCTTGATGATCGGGAGTAGATATAGAAGGAAGTGGTTTATGAGTGTTTGGATCAATTCCCATCTTCTTAAGCTTTTTCTTAATGTAGGTATTCCAAAAATTCTTTATTTCGTTATCAGTTCTTCCCGGAAAATGAGAAGCAATTTTCGACCATCTGCAAATTAAATCAATATATAATTAATCAAAAACATGCATGCATGAAATAACTAATTAAATTAAAACACTTTGAAATAAAATTGTACCTATTGCCTAGCTGAGAATGGAGATGAATAACCATATTCTCTTCATAATCGGAGAGAATCCCTCTTTTAAGATCAGGTCTCAGATAATTTATCCATCGCAATCTACAACTCTTTCCGCATCTCAACAATCCTATATTATCACTCTTAATTAGTTAATTAATTGTTGAAATTAAGATTATTTGAAAAATGAATTAATTACCTGCAAGTTTTGGAACAGCTCTCCAGCAGTATTGATGATTGGTGAGGATGAAGTTAATGAGCTTATCATCTTCTTCAGCCGTCCATGGCCCCTTCTTCAATCCAACCTTGTCACAACATGGTTTCCTCCCCATAATTATTAATATTATTATTATTAATATTATTCAGATTATCAGTATATATATATATAGTACAGATCACACTGCTTGCTGTGTGTGGAAACTGAGATTACTTTATGAGAGAGACTTGGATAAATGACATTTGAGCTTGAACTACTATATATAGAAATATCACAAATATGTCCCATTATAATTTGAATATAATAATATATAATATAACAAGAAAAACAAAAATGATAAATTAGTCAACATCACTCCTCTAGAAAACACGGTTAATTCATCATGGATATATTATTATAATATTTATCTTCAATGAATTATTAGTCATTTAGACTATATTGTCCTTATTTTATTTTTTTCTGTCAGGGGTGGTCCAATTTTGTAATCGGATAAATCATTGCTAAAAGGATTGAAATTCTATGTCAAATAAATGTGTACAAGTGGGATAATCAAGGTTTGTTACTCTTCATTGTTATTTTAATCTCGCAAATATGAAAAATATTGAGGATTAAATAATTGATTGAAATAGCTCAAATTAAATTAATTTTAAGTCAATTATAAGGTCTCTATCTAAAGTGGAGAATCATGGTATAGGAATTCTGGTTTAAACAAAAAATAAATAAGTCCCTTATAACTTAAGAATACCATTCATAAAGATATTATTTAAACTCTCTTAATATATATATATATATATATATATATATATATATATATATATATATATATATATATATATATATATATATATATATATATATATAAATTTGGTGATCATTCTAATTTCTAATTAATTCATTTATAATTGTGGACACAAGTAATTAGATCTATTTAGTATTTGTTCAGTTATCTCCCAACCAGACCAAAAAATCAAAATCAAGCCCTTGTAGTGGCCAGTTGACTATCTTAGACTTTGCGACTGCCAAATGATCATACATATATAGATCTGATTCAATTCAATTATTATTTCATTTTTGACTCCTAAATTAAACCCTTCTGAATTAATTACTTTCCTTCTTGTTTTCAAGAACAGAATTGATTGATCATGAATGAAAGATCTCCAATAATTTGTTTTCCAATTGAGACATGAAAATGATGCACTTTCTTATATTAGTCTATTATGCATAATCAGCGACAAAGAACCACATTCTTGAAGATTTACAAACTCAGATCAATCAAGGCGATGATTTTGAATCATGAAAACAACGTTAAGGCGGGTTAACAAGCCAAGGGCCAGCGTCGACATTATCAAAAGATTCCGCGATTGATTTTTTCATTGTGGACACTCTTTTACAACCCTTGTTAACCCTAGCTAGTCTAATTAAGATGAAACCAAATCCATGAATTAATCCCAACAATTTGTGCTTGAAATTGAATTATTATTGGCCATGTAACTAAGGTTCTTTTGGGTTCACTTATTTTTTCAGCCACTAATGGTGATATTTTGACCTTGCCCCCACACTCTAAATGACTATTCAATATTGGACTTTCTTACTATAACTAGAGAGCTTGTTTGGTGTAGATTTTTCTTCCAAATAATCTGATTTTTTGGAAAACAAAAAATCTTATTCGATGAAAACGTGGGTTAATTAAATAAGATGTCTTTTTATTCAATATATTTAAATATTATAAAAATAAAGTAAATTTTTTTAGTTCTTAATTTAAACAAAGAATCATTTGTTATGGGATAAGGAGTAACCCTGCATCAAACAAAGCTAATGATAGTTCCCCTTCTTCTGCCTAGGACTTGTGGAATTAATTAGGCATTGCACAACTTATTGAGCCGTAAATCAAGAACACACAACCAAACCTAGACTCATGTATTTCAGTCAATTTGAAGTCTAGTCCTAGAATTAGCAAACTATGGCCTTTTTTTCAACAAGTATTTATTACCAAAATGAGAACACACCTACAATCCAATCTTTAAAAACAATTCAATAAAAATGGCAAACAAAAGTCTAATATGAATCAGTACATAGAATACCTGTTTCTAAATAGGCTACATGTTTTATTAAATTACCACGAATTAGAAACAGCATTCATCTTTAATCTACAGGAATTCAATCTGTAATATACAGTATAAAACACATGAATATAGTCTTGCATACAGGTTTCAGCCAAATCATACCTTGCATGTGTAGTAGGATTCAGGACGATTCAAACTCAAACTGTTTATCATGCATTACAACTCCAACTGCTTGCATGATCGAATCAACATCCTTCCAACGGATGATATCTTGGCAAAGGAGAATACTCCAAAAAAAAATTAGATTTAACTCTGGAAACCTGGTCATTTGTGTATACATTCTCCTATTGTCATTAGAAATGTCGCAGGGTCATGCTTCGAGAATCTAATGGCAAGTTTCCTTCTTATGTTAGAGGCTAGATTTCATTGTCATGCAATTGCATAGGTATACAGGAGGGTAAGCGTTTCCTTTGACTTGAATGTTCAATCCTAGAATCATATAGTTGAAGCTGTTTTCTGATCCAAGGAGGGTCATTATAGCTAAGCCATAGAACTTCACCAGTATCCTTGTGTTTAAAATCAGGACGCTGTTCTGTTGCCTTTGTTTTCCTGTTATCCCACCAGTCATCAGGATTTGCAAAAAACACTTGCCATAAATACATTTTTTTACTGTATTTTTCTATCTTGGTTTCACCTGCAGACAATATTGCATCTAGAAATTACATATATAAGTCAATGTGAGATAGGAAAGGTAGGATAAAAAATATAATACAAAAAAGGGCACAAGAGTCATGTTTTAATGCATGCCTACAAGCCTCTTTGATTTACTCAAGATTCAGAGATTCAGTTGTTTGATTTGTAGCATGAAAAGAATTCCTGTAACTATCCATTTTGTTTCATTCACTTTCTGCACTAAAGCCTCTTTATTCCAGTTAATCAATAGCCAATGTAAAGGTTTTTTTATAAAAAAAAAAGAGATAAACAACTAATTTGGTACCAAAACTAATGATATCTTCCAAGTTAAACCTACTATTGGAATTGAACCAATGATTTACAACATGCATAGGTTCAGCTAAGTTTCGTTCACTTCACATGATATACAATGAAAACATCCTCCCATCAGCCCATAACAGAACCAATCAAGAACTGTTGCCTTTCCAAACTACACTTATAATAATTTCCACTAAAAGCCTTAAACCAGAATGCTAAGTTCTTCCTAATCAAGCACTATCCTCTGCCCAGTACCATTGATTTTCTAAGAAGGTCGTCAAGCAATAGCGCATTGGGTGTGGTCAAGGGATACATTTACAAATTATACTCCACAAGTCTTACATTCTTATCCTCTCCTCTAATTCCTTCCTCAAATGGCTTGAAAGCATGTAATCAAAATAGTACCTTCACATGAATCTGCTTGATGAAAATTTTGGCTAGTTGAGCCACTGCCACACCCTGCGACATAGTTTATTTCTTTAACAACCACCTACACAGATTCAATACAATCAAATCAATTGAATATCCAGAATAACCAATCAAGTATGCTAACAATATAAAACCTCATAAAATGTCCTGGCATCTCTGTCAATGCCACCTTTACTGTATGATGCCAAGAAACCTGAAACGTAAATGTGATCATTGGGTTTCAAATGTTGCATAGATATTTCAGCCATATCATTCCACATCTTCAGCAAAACCCTGTAAGTATCATTTAAAAGTTCACTTTGTAGTATATCCAAAGCTATAAAGATAGTGTTTTTATGCGTTTGTGTGTCTGTTACCTAAGCGAGCATTGGGAGCGAAGAGTTTTGTTGACGTTGAGGATGGTATGGACACCGCATCTGGTACTACTAGTGTTGACTCGCTTGGGGGAATATTCGACAGTTCCAATGAGGGTAACCAAATTGAAAAGATTGTTTCGGAACTCGATGGTTTGAGGGCGTTGGAATTTAAGGGTGTGGCTGTAAACAGAGCTGATACCGTCGTCTTTGGAATCGTCGAGAAGAGAGCTCTCCCTTCTGTGATAACTATCCGCCGGAGACGAAGAAAAGGAAGAAGACGAGAACGGCCGTAGTAGACTTCCCAGTGATAAAGAAGAGAACAAAGACAAACCTCTTCTGATTAGAGATGGAATACGAGAAGAGGCCATAGATCGATCGATTGCAAACGTGAGCTTCTAAACATGATTAGGGTTTACATTTTTGAACAGACACTCTTTCTTGTTCCTTATTCCTAAAAAATTACCCGAACGACAGGTGTATCTGCCTTGTTCCATTTCTACAGAGCGGACAGGGTTTAGGGTTTATCGATTCTGATTCTGGTTCAAACAAATAAAAAAATATTGATACAACTTATTTCAATAAAAACATAAAATAATATTGTAATTAAATTTTTTAAAGATAATTTATTGGATATTGCTCTCATGGTTTGGAACACAAGATGTCAATTTTATAATTCTTCTAACTCATATTTTTTTAATTTCATATTTTTTTTATTATTATTATTATTAAAAAATTAAATTTATTTTTTTATAATAGTATAAATTTTTAATATATTACACTATATAAAAATGTAATTTTATATTAACAAATATTTATTTACTTTAAAATAAAATATAGTTTAAACAATGTCCCAATATCATAAGTCAAATAATATATCCACTTTGTGCCCCCATATTCTATTTATTGAAAAAAAATATATATTTAAGTGAGTAATTTTTAATAAATATAATAGATCAATAGTGCTTATTTTTTTTTTGTTGGTTTTTGAGTACTGTACTACTTTAACTTCATCATATATATATATATATACTTGAACTTCATCATATATATATATATATATATATATATATATACTTGAACCAATTTGAGTACGAAAATTTACACTCTAACTCGATTCGATAACAATTCTAACTACTCGAACTCGAAAATTAAGTTTTATTAATTAGAAATGGTTAAGATTCGATATATTATTTTAGTGTATGAGAGAAAGATAAAGACATTAAGAGAGGATAGTTTAGGAGAAATGACAAGGTAGATGAGAAGAACTCAATTACAAAATCGATTTCCTCGAACTCAAGTTCTGTCCTACCAAATTCGAATCGAGCTTTAACCTGCCATGAACAGCTTTGACTCGGTTCACATCCCTAATTTTTTTAGGTTTTTCTTAAGTATGTGCGGTTTATGGGACATGAAAAAGCACCATTTTAAATATATATATATATATATATTGTTTAAAAAAATAATTAATAATCTTGGAAAACATTTAATGTGATGATGAAGCTCGAGAGTTGAAGATGAAGCGTGAAGGAAGATGAAGCTCAAGAGATGCATTGTTTAATGTCATGAATTGTATTTATTTTGAGCTCTAAATCCTTCTATCTCAACCTTAAAATTGAGGATCACTCATTAGTTTTAATATCAAAATTAAAATTAAGTGAGTTGTAGCTACTTAAGATTTCTATCAATAAAATCATATTTTCTTAGTTATAATATTTTCCGCACCAACAAATTTGGTATCAGAGCAAGGTTACGTTTCAATCTTGAAATGGCATCCACTCTATTTTCATACTCTCCAAGTCAAGTTCCTATCTTTGAAGGCGAATTCTATGAATTCTGGAGCAGCCAAATGGAAACATTTTTCATATCCATAGGTCTTTGGGATATGATAAATGAAGAAGAACTCGATGTGCCCGATTAAGACGACGAAGGATACGAGAAATTTAAAAAGGATCTCAAAAAACGAGATGCACTAGTTTTGCGCTATATTCAACAAGGAGTTGGGAAAACCATATTCCCTCGTATTTTTGGAGTAAAAAAGGCTCAAGATGCTTGGGTGAAATTGAAACAGGAATTTCAAGGTACGGAGAAAACGATCGCATTAAAACTCCAAGCCTTACGGAAAGATTTTGAAAATCTAAAGATGGAGGATCAAGAAAAGGTACAAGATTTTTCTTCTCGTGTTTCCACTATTGTCAATCAAATAAAAAGTAGCGGAGATGAAATCAAAGATAAAAAGGTTGTTAAAAAGGTTTTTCGAAGCCTTTCACAAAAGTTCGATCATGTTGCTACTGTGATTGAAGAATCAAAAGATTTGTCCAAGATGATAATATATGAGTTGACTGGATCTCTTCTAGCACATGAGCAAAGAATTAATCGCTCTTGTACTCCATCAACTGATCAAGCCTTCAAATCCAAGCAAGTACCATAAGTGTTTTCAAGAAGTCATCACAACAAATTTGGTAAGAAAAATAAGAAGACATTCGGTTGGAAAGGCAAAGCACCACAACAATCAAGTGATTCTTATTCTTGTATCAATTGTAAGAAATAAAATCATGAGTCAAAAGATTGCTATTTCAAATGCAAAATATGCAAAATCCATAATCATTCTCAAAGGGATTGTCGATTTCAAAATCAGGAGAAGAAAGAAGATGATGTAAAATTTGTGAAAAGAAGATTATGACGTTATATTTGTTTCTCTAAATGGTGAAGAGAAGTCAAAAATTCGATAGTATCTTGATAGCGGTGATAGCAACCATATGACAAACAATAAAGATATGTTTGTGGAGCTCAACTCGGACATTACTTCGACCGTTGTTCTTGGATATGGTTCTTATCAAGATGCAAAAGAAAAAGGAACCATTGTTGTTCCAACTTCGGGAGGTAACAAAAAGCTTATCACGGATGTTCTATATGTCCCTAATATTTCATATAATCTTCTTAGTATTTGAAAACTTATTAAGAAGGACTTCTCGGTATATTTTGATGATGGAAGATGCAAAATATTTGACAAAAAGAAAAATGTGGTTGTGGCAATTGTCGAAATGAAAGATAAGACTTTTTCTCTCACGTTTCCATTGAAAAGTGATTGTGCATTAAAAGTGGAAAATGAAGATTTGTCTAAACTTTGGCATCTTCGATATGGTCATCTAAATCAACGGAGACTTCAGTTGCTAAAAGAGAAAAATATGGTGGTTGAACTTCCTTCTATTCAAGTGATGAATGATATATGTGAAGTTTGTATTTGTGGAAAGATGCACAAACTCCCATTTCCCAAAACTATATGGCGAGCAAAAGGACCACTTGAACTTGTTCATTCTGATGTATGTGGCCCGATGCAAACTCCTACTCCTAGAAATAAGAGGTATTTCATTCTCTTTGTTGATGACTATAAAAGAATGATGTGGATTTATTTCATTAATCAATAGTCCAAAGCATTTTTATTTTCTTACGATTCAAGTCTCTAGTTGAAAAGGAAAGTGGTCATATAATGAAGTGCTTGAGAACTGATCGTGGATGGGAATATCTCTCAAATTCCTATACGGAATATTGCAAAGATAATGGTATCAAAAGATAATTAACCGTCAATAGATCTCCACAACAAAACGACGTAGCTGAACGAAAAAACTGTACGATTGTAGAGATGGCGAGAAGCATGCTAAAAGGAAAGGGAATTCTGTTGGGTCAAATTATTTTGACTAAGTGTTGAAATAATTTAACCACTGATATTTTGATGATGAAATAACATATGAGTTTTGATACAGGTGTATTGAGACAATATGTTATAAGACTTGGATCTAATGAGTATCATTAGACCGATTTTGGCTTTCATTGCATAAAATTAGACTTACAGTCTAACTCATCGGAGTTAGACGTGTAGTCTAATAAATGTAAATAATTAGACGGATGGTCTAATGAATACACGGAATTAGACGTAAGTCTAATAGAATTAGACTTACAATCTAACTCATCGGAGTTAGACGTGTAGTCTAATAGATGTAAAGAATTAGACTAAGGGTCTAAAGAATACTCGGAATTAGACGTAAGTCTAATGCATAGAATTAGACGTACAGTCTAACTCATCGGAGTTAGACGTGTAGTCTAATGAATGCACGGAATTAGACGTAAGTCTAATATGCTTATAATTAGACGGGTAGTCTAATTGATATTCGGAATTAGACGTGCAGTCTAATAGAATGTGAAAGTTAGACGTGCGTCTAACTCCTTCAGACTAGTCTGAGGTAGAACCGGAATTAGACGTGCAGTCTAACTCATTGGAGTTAGACGTGCAGTCTAACTCATTGGAGTTAGACGTGCAGTCTAATGGTTATTGAATAATTAGACGTGTGGTCTAATTAATGAAAGTTAGACGTGCGTCTAACTCCTTCAGACAAGTCTGAGGTATAACCGGAATTAGACGTGTAGTCTAACTCAGTGGAGTTAGACGTGCAGTCTAATGGTTATTGTAATTAGACGCGAGTCTAATTCTATTAGACCAGGCGGTCTAATAGACGTTTTTCTGTTAGAAAGAGATGACTTATTTCATTAGACTGATTTTCACAATCCGTCTAACTGAAATACGTCTAATGTTCAGTTTAAGTAGTACGCTTGAATCTAGCATTTCTCCTACCCACGTGCTATAGTTGTACCCTACTCCTGCTCCACTTTCTAGTGAAGATTAGTACAACAGCTATATGCATCCAATCAAGGAATGCCACATAAGAGAATTTTCCTCAAATTACTTGTTTTGCAGGTACATCCCTGATGGAATATTCGGCGCACTACCAGTGATGTACGACCACGATCCTTGTGCTTAGAACCTGTTGTGTACAATGGAGGCTTTCCAATGGAAGAGTGCCACGTATCATTCTTGAAGTTTCGACCGTTAGCTTTTGCTCAATATTTAACCAATCCTAAGGACAACGGACGAAGCATCGGTCACTTGCCAATCTTGCTTACTGAAACTACAGAGAATTCAAGCCTTTGAATATTGTGAAGTTTCTTTCTGATTGTACTGTGTGTGAATCGAGAGAGAGATCTAGAATCAAAACACCTTTAGCTGAGTGATATTTTCATCTTGTAATTGAATAGAAAGTGTTATGTTCAATAGTGAGCTAAGTGTGTGTATAAACTGTATTTGATTTTAATCATCTTATAGTGAATCCTTTCGGTGGTTGGAAGAAGGGGTGACGTAGGAGAGTTTCTCCGAACATCCATAAACAAACTGTTGTGTTCTTCATTTCTGTCATCTTTTCATATTTCATCTTGTGCTTCAAACCCAAGTAAACAATTCCGCCTTGAATCTGTTTCAAGTGTTTACACAAGTTTGCGTAGAATAGAAAGCGAATTAAATCCCTAACAGGATTTCTTTCAAACTGTTATTCATAAGCCTTCATCCTTAGCCAGACCCCAGTCTCTATCGATAAAGCCGATCCTATCAAATTCCAAATCTATATTGGGCTGAAGCTGTTCACATAGCTATATATATTCTCAATCGATCACCAACCAAAGCGGTCAGAAATAAGACTCCATTTGAAGCTTTGTATGATAAAAAGCTCGTCATTGATCATTTTAAAATATTTGGGAGTATTGCTTATGCTCTAATCCCATCTCAAAGTCAGGAGAAGTTTGAAGAGAAAGGCCAAAAACTTGTGTTCATTGGCTATAGTGATGAATCCATTGACCAACAAAATTATTGTATCTCGAGATATTGTTTTCGATGAAAAAGCTACTTGGAATTGGAAGGGAAAGAAGTTGAAGACTTGGGATCACAACCATTTACTAATCCAATTGCATCCCAAGCTAGTACATCCCAAACTAGCTCATCTCAACCTTCTGCACAAGACTCAGAACCTAATTCAGATAGTCCTCCAAGAAAGACCCGAATGGTTCAAGACATTTATGATGAAATTGAGTTTGAATTATTTTCTTGTGAGCCACAATCAATCCAAGAAGCTTCTCAAAAAGAATATTGGCAAAAAGCAATGATGGACGAGTTATCTACAATTGAGAAAAATTCAACATGGGAACTCGTGGACTTGCCAGATGGAAAGAAAACTATTAGTTTAAAATGGATCTACAAAGTAAAGTACAATGAGGATGGTTTGATTCAAAAACATAAAGCTCAACTTGTCGCAAAGGGTTATTCTTAACAACCGGGAGTTGACTTCTCAGAAACTTATGCTCATGTTGCAAGAATGGAGATAATTTGTACTTGTGTATCCATTCCAGCTCAGTTGGAGGTAAATATATTTCAACTTGATGTAAAATCAGTTTTTCTAAATGGAGAAATTCAAGAAGAGGTGTATGTTGAGCAGTCCGAAGGTTTTGAGATCAAAGAAAAAGATAAGAAAGTTTATCGACTAAAAAAGGCATTGTATGGGTTAAAGTAGGCACCCCGAGCGTGGAACAACAAAATCAATAGTTATTTCATCAAGAAAGGCTTTAATCGAAGTACAAGTGAATCATCTCTCTATGTGAAGACTATTGACAAAGATTTCTTGATTGTATGTTTATATGTAGATGATTCTGTTGGCTTTTGACTATTGGATCATTAAAAAACGATTACGAAGAAAGAAAACCCTAGAAAACTAGGAAGGACAATAAGATTTGCTAAAGAGGAAAAAGTATTTTTATTCTCAAGTGATGTATATTCAACCTTTACAAACCACCTTTATATAGGAGTAATTAGCCTAGAAACCTTAAATTACGTATACATACAGGCCCAAGCCCATTAATAATTAAATAAACTCTAATTGTATAAAAAACAATAAAGGCCTGCAACTTTCAATTTTCTAACAATCAATGCTTAAACTCACAATCTCTCCTATAAGCTTGATTTTGTTCAAGATTCTTCACATCGAGCAGCTCTCGCATCTCTGCAAATTTGACTCTTGCTAGTGCCTTAGTGAGAATGTTTGCACGCTGCTCTCTAGTGCTTACGAACTCCACATTAGTTTGTCGGTTCTCGAAGCATTCACGAATAAAGTGGAACCGAGTGTCGATGTATTTGTTGCGTCCATAAACCACTGGGTTCTTCATTACTGCTATTGCAGACTTGTTATCGACGTAAAGGGTTACCGGCCTCGACTCGCATTCGAGCATCTCGCTCAACAAGTTTCTCAGCAAAAGTCCTTGATACGACGCTGTAATAGCTGTCATAAACTCCGCCTCACATGAAGATAAAGCAACAGTTCGCTGCTTCTAAGATTGCCATGTGATCAAATTCCCGTTGAGATAAAACATTATCCCTCAAATACTTTCTCTATCGTCTGTCACCGGCTAGGTCGCTTTTAGTAAAACCAACGAGTTCTTCAACTTCTCGTCCTCTTCTTAACTGAATCCCATAGTTCGTCATTCCCTTCACGTAACGAAGAATGTGTTTTACTGCTTGTTGGTGTAGAGTGGTAGGCTTCTCCATATATCAACTCGCTATGTCAACTGCATAAGAGATAACGAGTCGAGTGTGCGTCAAGTACCTGAGACACCCGATGATACGCCTATACTCCTTCGGATCCACTAAGCTTCCTTCCACATCCTTTCAAGCTGCAACTTTGCTTCCATGGGATACTTGCTCGAGTTACAATCCTCCATTGCAAACTGTTTCAACACCTTCTTTGCATAAGCTTCATACTTCACCTCAATGTTATTTTTCTTTTAGTCCACCTCGATACCAAGAATAAACCTGACTATGTAATGTTTCGCCACCGGTGCAAAGTTCTTCTCAAAATCATTGTCTTGCTTCTACACATAGTCTTTTGCTACCAATCTCGCTTTGTGCTTGAGGATGTTGCATTCGTTGTCTCTTTTTAACTTGAAAACCCACTTTAACTCGATGGTCTTGTGACCGGGTGGTAAGTCGGTGAGCTCCCATGTCTTATTCTTCCTGATAGACTCGAGCTCTTTGTTTATGGCCTCATTCCACGACTCTTCGACTACCGCATCGTGATATATTGTTGGCTCATCGGTGGTGAGCAACAACAATTCATCAGGATCCATCTCTACCAGTGGTGCCTCCACATAGACATCTCGTAGGATTCTGAACTCCACGGGATTTTGTACGAGCTTGTTGTTGTTGTTGCATCACTCCCACTTCTTCTCCTCCTCAAATATGACATCTTTGCTCACATAGATTTCCCCGTAAGATGAATTAGGAAACTTGTGCGCCTTGCTTCCGTCTTCGAACTTCACATTTCCAGTAATTTTCTCTCATTGAGCTTCTCTCAATGACCCGTCATATGGTTGCTTACTCCATTGTCAAGGTACCACACATCGATGTGATTACACTCATTGCCTCTTGCGAAGAGTTTCTCCATGACTTTCTCTTCATTGAACAACACCACCTCTGATTCCTCCTTGGACGTTTCTTGCATAAACTCTTCAAGGTTTGTCTTCTCGTCTCCCTTAGCAAACATTAATACTAGCTCCTCGTCATAGAAGTTAGCGAGGTTTGCATCATCGTCTTCGGGCAAAGCTTTCGTCACTACCTCAGCAAACATTAATGATGGTTCCTCGTCATAAAAGCTAGTGAGGATTGCCTCATCGTCAGACCTATTTTTAGGGCACTTAGACGCGTATTGCTCATACTTTTGACAATCATAACACTTCACTATGCTCTTGTCTTTGCGGGGCTTGGTATCTTCTTGTCGAGGTGATCTTTCTGTACAACCTCACCCTTGACCTTGCCCTTTGCCACGACCTCGGTTATCTCCACCGTTGTCACTACGACTCGACGATCTAGAAGAAAAATTGGCTTCTCCTTTTTTCTTCATTCGTGATATCCATTCATTATGCGTGAGAAATAGGTGCTCCTCCTCTTGGTCTTCATAGCCACGAAGTCTCTCCTCATGGACTTTGAGACGACTGACGATCTCCTCGACGATCATATTCTTGAGGTCACCAAATTGCTCGATTGCTGTAACGATCTGCATGTATGTTTGTGGTAAGGCTCTAAGGAACTTCTTGACGACGGAGATCTCCTTCACCTTCTCTCCCAACGAGCGGATACTAGTTACGATGGATGTCAATTTCATGGCGAAATCATCCACCGATTCACCATTCTTCATACGAATCGCCTCGAATTGTGTCTTCAAGGTTTGCATTTTTGCCTCCTTGACTCTCTCCACTCCAACATGCATTGTCTTTAGCGTCTCCCACGCTAGCTTGGAGGAATCCTTCTCAGCCACCATGAGAAGGACGTCCTTAGGGAGTGTTTGATAGATGGTGGCAAGATCATTCTATCCATCCGTTCGTCGACATCTTCGAGCATCACGACTTCCCACACTCCTTGTGCTTGTAAGTTTACTCGCATATTCAATGTTCAAACCGAGTAATTACTCTTCGCGAGTAACGGATAGGAGAGTGTCACGTTCCCTTCTCTTCCAATCTTCATTGTCGCTGCATCTCTAGTTGATCTTGTCGACGACGTGTTCTTCAATCTAGCTCTGATACCAAATGTTGGCTTTTGACTATTGGATCTTTGAAAAACGATTACGAAGAAAGAAAACCCTAGAAAACTAGGAAGGACAATAAGATTTGCTGAAGAGGAAAAAATATTTTTATTCTCAAGTGATGTATTCAACCTTTACAAATCACCTTTATATATGAGTAATTAGCCTAGAAACCCTAAATTACTTATACATACAGGCCCAAGCCCATTAATAATTAAATAAACCATAATTGTATAAAAGACAATAAAGACCTACAACTTTCAATTTTCTAACAATCAATGCTTAAACTCACAGATCTCGTCTATTTTGGAACAAACAAAGCTATGGTGGCAGAATTCAAGAATCAAATGATGAAAGAATTTGAGATAACAGACTTGGGACTCATGAAATATTTTCTTGGTATACAAGTTAAGCAAAGTCCAGGAAAAATCTTTCTAGCACAAGAAAAATATATTGAAGATCTGCTCAAGAAATTCAATATGAGTCAATGCAAGCCCCTCTCTACTCCTATGGCGTTGAATGAAAATTTTCAAGTTAACGACGATGGTGAGAAAGCTGACTCAACTAGTTATAGAAAGTTGATTGGTTCCTTAATCTATCTCAACACAAGACCGAATATCACACATTCGGTAAGCTTGCTTTCTAGAATTTTGAATGAGACAAGTCAAATTCATTTTGCCGCCGCAAAAAGAATCCTTAGATATCTTAAAGCCACAAAAACTCAAGGAATTGAATTCAAAAAGGAAAGTGAACGTAAGTTGGTTGGGTATATAGATAGTGATTGGGTAGGCTCAATTGATGATCGAAAAAGTACCTCCGATTATATCTTTTGTCTTGGATCAAATGTAATATTATGGAGCTCAAGAAAACAGAAATATGTGGCATTGTCATCAGTCGAAGCAGAGTATATAGCATGTACTGATGTAGCTTGTGAAGGTGTTTGGCTTCAAAGAATTTTAAAGGACATGAAGTTTGAGCAATGTGAGCCGACAATTATTCATTGTGACAATATGTCGGTTATTAAAATGACAAAGAATCCCGTTTTTCATGCTCGGTCCAAACATATTGAACTACAACATCATTTTATTCGAGATTTGGTTACTCAAGAAGTAATTTCCATTAAGTTTATCAAGACGGAGGATCAGCCAGCAGATATCATGACCAAAGCCGTCACGATTGACAAGTTCAACAAATTTAAGAAGAAACTCAAGATTACTAATTAAGAGGGGTGTTAAAAATAATAAATAATAATCTTGGAAAACATTTAATGTGATGATGAAGATGAAGCGTAAAGGAAGATGAAGTTCAAGAGATGCATTGTTTAATGTCATTAATTGTATTTACTTTGAGTTCTAGATCATTTTATCTGATCCTTTAAATTCAAGATCACTCATTAGTTTTAATATCAAAATTAAGTGAGCTTCTATCAATAAAATCATATTTTCTTAGTTATAATATTTTTCGCACCGATATGTGACGTGATCAAATCTTTGGAAATAGACACAAATAAACCACGTCAAAACTCTAATTATTATGATATCCAGAAGCATGAATTGAATATATACTGTATGTTCTAGGAAGAAAAATTGGGATAACAAAAAAACAAAAGTTTCAGTATCTATGTAGCCAAATTATTATTATTACATATTATTATAAATTATTATTATTATTATCATAAATTATTATTATTATTATTAATTATTATTATTATTAATTATTATAATTATTGTTATCATTATTATTATTATTAATTATTAGTATTATAAAATTATGATTAGAATTATTATAATTATTATAATTATTATAAATTATTGTTATTATATATTATTATAAATTATTTTTATTATGTATTATTATATATTATTATAAATCCAACTTACTTTCAAGTGTTCATTAGGAAATTGTGTTCATTTAGGAAATGGTATGCAAATATTCATTACCACCACAAAAAAAACTTTCATTACAGCAGTTAAAGACACACTTCTGATGCCTAATTACATGTTTCATGCCATTAAGTATAAAGTGGCAAAAAAATCACAGATCTTTGACAATTCCAGAAAATGCATCAGGGTTTTATTCAGAAATGCAACTAGAAGCATGTAATTCTCATAAAGTTCATTGTAACCTCTAATTAGAGCACAACTAACATGTTCTTATAATTCCAATGTCATTTGAATATGTTCACTTATTAGTGCAATGTTTCTTAACAAATAAGTTATAAGAATTTTTTAGATCTTGCATTATTTGGAAATAACATGGGTTATAATTTAAATAATGTTATTAGATCTAAATTGAATTATTTGAGATTATTGTAAATAAATACATTATTATAGTTTCAAATGTTACATTTGTGATTTTGATTGGGTTCAGTATTGGAGCATTGTTAAGTCTTAACTGAATTTAAAATTTTATTTGATCTTAGATTATTTAAAACAAAATGGGTAATTAATTAAAAAAAATTATTAGATTGAAGAGTGAATTATTTGAGAATATTTTAAATAAGGATTATCTGAAATTAATCTCAAGGATTATCTGAAATTAATCTCCAATCCCTGCCATTTCTTGAATTCACAAAACTAGTGTCTTATTAAAATAATGGTGTCGTATTAAAATAACTTATCACTTACTATAACCGTCTCGAGTGTTATCGTCTCGAGTGTTATCATTCTATTATGTTTGCTTCTGACTTTTCTCCAAGATTTAAGGTAAAGGTTTAAAATTTGAAAACTCTTTCGGTTCTCTAATCATCGTCAATGCACGTCATATTCACATCGATTTATTGCAATAAGTCTATGCGGGTAAAATGTTATTCTCATTTGTACCAATTATAATAAGGATTAGATATTTTATCTTTCAATTACATTTCATGTTATAAAGAAATTAAATAAAATACTATGAAGAACCATAACACATCGTTTAAGAGGTTGATTGAGAGAAATTATTATTATATATTATTATTAATATAAAATTTTTTTATTATTATAAATTATTAATATAATTATTATTATAAATTATCATTATTATTATTATCATTATTATTATAAATTAATTATAAAATTATGATTAGTATTATTATAATTATTATAAATTATTATATTATTATAAATTATTATTATATATTATTACAAATTATCATTATTATTAAAAATTATTATTATTATAAATTATTATTATCATTATTATTAATATTATCATTATCATTATTATTATTCTTATTATTATTATCATTATTATTATTATTATTATCATTATTATTATAAATTATTATTATTATTAATTATTATAATTATTGTTATCATTATTATTATAATTATTGTTATCATTATTATTATAAATATTAGTATTATAAAATTATGATTAGTATTATTATAATTATTATAATTATTATAAATTATTATATATATATTTTATTATTATTATATATTATTATAAATTCTTATTTTTTTATTATTAATTATTATTTTTATTAAAATTATTATTATTATTATAAATTATTATTATTATTTTAATAAATTATTATTATTATTTGAATTATTATTATTATAAATTATTATAAATTATTATTATATATTATTTAAAAAAATTATATTTATTTTTATTATTATTATATATTATTATAAATTATTGTTATAAATTATCATTATTATTATTATAAATTATTATTATTATTATAAATAATAATAATTATTATTATTATAAATTATTATTATTATTATTATAAATTATTATTATCATTATTATTATTATAATTTTTTATTATTTTTATAAATTATTATTATTATATACTATTATTATAATTATAATTATTATAAATATTATTATCATTATACTTATTATTATTATTATAAATCATTAGTATTATTATAATTATTATAAATTATTTTTATTAATTTTATTTAAATTATTATTATAAATTATTTCATTATTATAAATTATTATTATAATTATTATTTTAATTATTATTATCATTGTTATTATTATTATATGTATGATAGACTTGTGTTGGGGTGAATGGAAGAATATTATAAATTATTATTATTATTTATAATCATTATTATTATTATAAATTATTATTATTTTAAATTATTATTTTAAATTATTATAAATTATTATTATTATAAACTATTATAAAAAATTATTATTATTATAAATTAATATTATTATAAATTATTATCATTATTATTATAATTATTATTATAAATTAATATTATTATAAATTATTATCATTATTATTATTGTAAATTATTATTATAAATTATAATTATTATTATTATCTTGTAGGCGATAGGAGAATGAAAAAATATTATAAATTATTATTATTATTATTATAAATATCATTATTATAAATTATCATTATTATAACTTATTATTATTGTAAATTAATTTTACTATTAATATAAATTATTATTATTATTAATTGAAATTATTACTCTTATTATCATTATTCTTCTTATTATTATAAATTATTATTATTTTTATAAATTATTATTATTATAATTATTATAATTTATTACTATAATATATTATTATTATAATAATAATTATTATTATTATAAATTATTATAATTATTGTTATTATTTGTATTATAAATTATTACTATAATAAAATTATGATTAGTATTATTAGAAATTATTTTTTTTATAATTATTATTATTATAAATTATTATTACTATTATTATTATTATTAATTATTATTATGATATATTATTATTATTACAATAATAATTATAATTATTATTATTATAATTTATTAAAATTATTATTATTATTATTATTATTATTATTATTATTATTATTAGTATTATAAATTATTAGTATAATAAAATTATGATTAGTATTATCATAATTATTATAAATTATATTTATTATTATCATTATTATTATAAATTATTATCATTATTATTATTATAAATTATTATAAATTATCATTATTATTATTATTATTATTATTAAATATTATTATTATTATTATTGTAAATTATTATTATAAATTATTATTATTGTAAATTATTATTATTGTGAATTATTATTATAAATAATTATTATAAATTATTATCGTAAATTATCATTATTATATATTATTATAAATTATTATTATTATTATTATATATTATTATAAATCATCATTATTATAAATTATTATTCTTTTTATTATTATTATTATAATATATTATTATAAATTATTATTATTATTATTATTAATTATTATTATTATAAATTATTATTATCATTATTATTATTAATATTATCATTATTATTATAAATTATAAATTTTTATTATTATCATCAGTATTATTATTATAAATTATTATTATTATTATAATTATAAATTATTATTATTATTATTATAAATTCTTATTCTTATTATAAATTCTTATTTTTATTATTATTATAAATTATTATTATTATATATTATTATAAACTATTATCATTATATATAATTTAAAATTATTATTATTATATATTATTATCATTA
Source organism: Impatiens glandulifera (assembly GCF_907164915.1). Classification (NCBI taxonomy): domain Eukaryota; kingdom Viridiplantae; phylum Streptophyta; class Magnoliopsida; order Ericales; family Balsaminaceae; genus Impatiens; species Impatiens glandulifera. The sequence goes on along the minus strand of NC_061862.1, from coordinate 18,039,460 downwards.
TATATAACTTAAAATTATTAATATAAATCATAATAATAATTATTATTATTATTATTATTACAAATTATAATAAATTATTATTTTTATTTTTATTATTATTATAAATTATTATTTTTATTTTTATTATTATTATAAATTATCATTATTATTATTAGAAATTATTATTACTATTATTATAAATTATAATTATAAATTATTAATATTATTATTAATATTATTATTATTGTTATTATTATAAATTATTATTATAAATAATTATAATTAATATTTATTATAAATTATTATTATTATCATAATTATTATGATTATTATAGTATTATTCTTCTTATTATTATTTTATTATCATAAATTGTTATTATTAAGAATTATTTTTATTATTAATTATTACAATTGTTATCATTAGTATTATAAAATTATGATTAGTATTATTATAATTATTATAAATTATTATTATTACATATTATTATAAATTATTATTATTATTATCATAAATATTATTATTATTATCATAAATTATTATTATTATTTATTATTATTATTATTAATTATTATAATTATTGTTATCATTATTATTATTATTAATTAATAGTATTATAAAAATATGATTAGTATTATTATAATTATTATAATTATTATAAATTATTGTTATTATATATTATTATAAATTATTTTTATTATATATTATTATAAATTATTATTATTATTATAAATTCTTATTATTCTTATTATTTTAAATTATTATTATTATTATAAATTATTATTATTATTATTTTAAATTATTATTATTGTAATTTGTTATAAATTATTATTATCATTATTATTATAAATTATTATTATTATCATTATTATTATAATAATTATTATTATTATTATTATCTATTTTTTAATATTTAATAATATTATGTTATTAATTTTTTTTTTATTTTAATATTAAATATATATCATATATATATATATAACTTTTTTATTTCTTTTGTATTTAAAATATATTAATCATATATCTCAGTTTATATTATTAAAAAAAATTAAATAATAAAAATTAATAAAATTATCTATAAAAATAAATAAATATATTTTAATTAAAATATTTAAATATTTAAAATTATATATTAAAAATAATCATATATAATATTAATATTAAAACTAAATAAATAATAATAAGTTATATATAATATTAAGAAATGATATAATAAAAAATAAAAAATTAAATTATATAAAAATAGTGTTGTACTAAGGGATTATTTACTATTTAAATATAAATTATAAATTATACATATAAATTATAAATTATATAGAGTATAAATTTGTACCAATATTTAAAGTAGGGTTGTAAACGAATCGAAGCGAATATTACTGTATTCGATTCGTATTCGTGAAACTATTCGAATATTCGTATTCGAAATTTTTTCGAATAATTAATGTGATTCGTATTCGATTTGAAATTGATATTCGTATTATTCGATCCGATTCGAGTATTCGATTCGATTTTTTTAAAACATATTTTATACAATTTATTCGAAAATTTGAAAATTAATATTTTTACATAATATATAACACTATTCAATAAAATTACCTAATAAAAATTAAATAATAATGTATATATGTACTAGGGTTTTAGAATAAATAATATTTATAAAATTAAAATTAATAAAACGGATATATATTTATATAATCGAATATTTAATCGAATATTAGCGAATTTGAAATCGAATATCTTGATTTTGTATTCGTTTATTAGTCGAATCGAATATTTTTATTCGAATTCGAATCACAAAATTACGAATACGAATATCAAAATTCGAATACGAATACCGAATCGAATCAAAAATATTTGATTCATTTACAACCCTAATTTAAAGTATAACCAGTAATAAACTAGAAATATAAAGATTGAATTCGATTGCAAAATTGATTTTCTCGAACTCAAATTTGAGTCTTAACCTGCCATTAAGAGGTTGATTCGTTTACAACCTTAATTTTTCTAGGTTTATGGGACATAAAAAAACACCATTATAAATATACATATAAATGATATTTGATGTGATCAAATATTTGGAAATAGACACAAATAATCCCATCAAAGCTCTAATTATTATGATATCCAGAAGCATGAATTGAATATATACAGTATATCATGTGATCAAATATTTGGAAATAGACACAAATAATCCCATCAAAGCTCTAATTATTATGATATCCAGAAGCATGAATTGAATATATACAGTATATCATGTGATCAAATATTTGGAAATAGACACAAATAATCCCATCAAAGCTCTAATTATTATGATATCCAGAAGCATGAATTGAATATATACAGTATATCATGTGATCAAATCTTTGGAAATAGACACAAATAATCCCATCAAAGCTCTAATTATTATGATATCCAGAAGCATGAATTGAATATATACAGTATATCATGTGATCAAATCTTTGGAAATAGACACAAATAATCCCATCAAAGCTCTAATTATTATGATATCGAAGCATGAATTGAATATATACTGTATGTTGCAATCTAAGAAGAAAAATTGGGATAACAAAAACACAAAAGTTTCAGCAGACCTATTCTCAACTGAAAGCTTTGCCACATCCATGGAGATCATTAATATAGTTAAACCTATTCTATCTATCTGAATCAAAGTATCATACAACTATGAGTTTATTAAGCAGACCTAAATAATAATATACAGAAGACACCCCTGACAATAAGAGAGGTTGCTGCCATTGTCAATCAATGAGAAGAAAACACAGCAGCTTACAAATGAATCTATGAAATATCCATGGCAAGAACCCTAATGGCTTGAATGAGGAGAAAAATGGAACCTTGAAATCCAACTTACTTTCAAGTGTTCATTAGGAAATGGTGTTCATTTAGGAAATGGTATGCAAATATTCATTACCACCACAAAAACTTTCATTGCAACAGTTAAAGACACACTTCTGATGCCTAGCTAATTACATGTTTCATGCCATTAAGCATAAAATGGCCAAACCAACCACAGATCTTGATACCTGTCACTGACTGATCTGATCTATATATGGTTCTTTTGAACTCCAAATCTACAATAAACAGGTTTGTTCTTTGACAATTCCAGAAAGTGCACCAGGGTTTTGTTCAGAAATGTAACCAGAAGCATGTAATTCTCATAAAATTCATTGTAACCTCCAATTAGAGCACAACTCTTTCACAGATTAACATATATGATCAGATATCTTCCCAACCAACGATAAGAACTCTTCCAAAGGAAACACAATCATGAAGTGAAAATATTAAGTTTCAATCTCAATCGAGTAGCATACATTTCAACCCAAAATTATTGATGTCATCACAAAATCGAACATGGACCCTTATATGAAGTAATCGAAGGTGTCTGAACAAGTAAATAATCAAGCAAACAGACCAAAATTACAAAACATGGAACAGAATGTAAACAAACGAGTAGAGGCTGCTTAGATCTATTGAAGAAAATCTTAGGGTGTATGTAAACCCAGATCCAAAACGAAATCAATCACTTGCCTTTATCTTCTCCAATCGCTTGCTGAGCTGATCGGCGCGAACAACGAGGCCAGTAACGGAGTACAATAGCCAGTAGAATGTAAGAGCTGCGGCGATGAGCAGGGCATTGCGCTGACTCTTCATGATGGATTTCTGGTGACGGAGATGTTCTGAAGGGCTGCAACTGTCGGATTCGCAAGAAGGTCGAGTCTCGTACTTCCAGTAGATATCCATTAGAAGGAAGAGACAGAAAGGGACGATCGAAAGGAAAGGCTTAAGGAGACTACGAGTAACGGAGATCAGACCCTTACGAATGGGATTGAGACCTGGAAGAGTGAGTAAGAGGAGCATGATTGCCTCAGCGGCGGCGGCGTAGCCAAGAACAACCCATTCCAAAGCCATCGTCCGGTGAGAATTGAGATGCGTTTACTCTTGACGATCGTCGCCGGAAGTTTCTAGAGTTCCACAAGAAGAATTGTCAAAATACAGCTAGCTGCCTTAGCCTTCTTTTATTTGGATCTCATTCCCATTTTATTTTATATATTTTTATTTTGTTTATTGCTAAAGTAGAGCTTATTAAAAAATGAGGTATGATAAGCCAACGAAAGGTTAGCGAAAGTAAGGCCAAGAATAGTACGTGACCTTGCCAGCTAAGAGAGAGGAAAAAAAACAAAATAAAAAAATTAAATATTTCAGTTTCCCCCTCTTTCTTCTTTCCTCTCTTTCTTCTTTCCTCTCTTTCTTATTTTCATTTATCACTTTCGGCGAATCCCGATTTCTTTTCTAGCGATTTTTCTCTCCGGCATCCCCGACTTCTTCTACTTTCTTCATCTTCTTTCGATCGAAAATGGTAAGAGAACTCTTTCGTGTATGTTCACTTCATTGTCTGCCTTCGTGTTCACTTCATACTATCTTTTCAGGCTGGTGGTCCAGGTACATCTCCATACAAGACTTCAAAATCTCCCAGATCTCAAAAGACAAGGTAAATAACATTTTCTTTTTTAGAATCGTAGATCATTTTAAAGATTTGAAGATCGTTTAGCTTTTTGCGGTTAGGGTTAGGGATTTTAATGATTTTAACGATAGAAAACTATGATTATTGTGTATTTGCTGCATTATGAGTCCGGAAATGGATGGTTTAGAGACTCGAAAGTATGATTGTATAATGTTTGGCTGTTATGGGTCTCAAAAATGTGATTTCGGGACCCGAAAGTATGATTATATAATGTTTGGCTGTTGTTATGGGTTTAGTTGCAGAACTAATTTCAATTAGGTTGTAAGAAAAAACCATTTCTAGTCCCGAAATCACTAATTTCTGGTCCCGAAACCACTCATTTCGGGTCCCGAAACCACTAATTTTTTTTTTTTTTTTTTTGCCGTTTCGGGTCCCGAAACTACTCATTTCGGGTCCCGAAACCAGCTTTTCTGGTCCCGAAACCAGCTTTTCTGGTCCCGAAACCAGCTTTTCTAGTCCCGAAACTAGCATTTTTTTTTGTCCCGAAATCATCATTTTAGGGTGATTTCAAACTCCGAAATGGTTTCTATACGATCTTTTATGGCTATTTTATTTTTGTATAAACCAATAATCTTATTGTAATGTTAATTTGATTTGTAGATCATGTATGAAGATCCAAATCTTCTTATTGATCAAGTTAATGAAGAAATGAGATTATTTGAGATCTCTCAAATTGTAGGTTGTATTTTAAATGTGATATAAATGACAGATTGTAACATTGTAAATAAATGTTTAATTATGTAAATTTCTAGTATAATAACATTATCTTCAATTATTTTTGATTTTCTAAGATTCATTATAATGTTTCAGATTAAAAAAATTTAAAAAAAAGTGTCCCAAAATCACTCATTTCTGGTCCCGAAACCACTCATTTCGGGTCCCGAAACCACTCATTTCCAAAAAAAAAAAAAAAAAAAAAAAAAAATTGCCGTTTCGGGTCCCGAAACTACTCATTTCGGGTCCCGAAACCAGTTTTTCTGTTCCCGAAACCAGCATTTTTGGTCCCGAAATAACCATTTTAGGGTGATTTCAAACTCCGAAATGGTTTCTATACGATCTTTTATTGCTATTTTATTTTTTTATAAACCAATAATCTTATTGTAATGTTAATTTGATTTGTAGGTCATGTATGAAGATCCAAATCTTCTTATTGATCAAGTTAATGAAAAATGAGATTATTTGAGATCTCTCAAATTGTAGGTTGTATTTTAAATGTGATATAAATGACAGATTGTAACATTGTAAATAAATGTTTAATTATGTAAATTTCTAGTATAATAACATTATCTTCAATTATTTTTGATTTTCTAAGATTCATTATAATGTTTCAGATTAAAAAAAAGTGTCCCGAAATCACTCATTTCTGGTCCCGAAACCACTCATTTCGGGTCCCGAAACCACTCATTTCCAAAAAAAAAAAAAAAAAAATTTTTTTTTTTTTTTTTTGCCGTTTCGGGTCTCGAAACTACTCATTTCGGGTCCCGAAACCAGCTTTTCTGGTCCCGAAACCAGTTTTTCTGGTCCCGAAACTAGCTTTTCTAGTCCCGAAACTAGCTTTTCTGGTCCCGAAACCAGCTTTTCTTGTCAATAATCTTATTGTAATGTATGAAGATCCAGATCTTTTAGAACTCTAATCTAAATCGATTCAGCAGCTAAACCATAAACGTTAAACATAAATATTGATATGACAATCATTTCGAACGGAAGATAAACGAAAGAAAGAAAAAAGACTTTATATTTCAATCGATCGGAAGATAAGAAGTCGATGAAACGTTTCAGTAAGATCGACAGTGGGTTGGGTTTTAGGAAATGGAAACGAAAAATAAAGAGAGAGATTGTCGTGGGGGTTTTGGTTTTGGGAAAAAATAAAACGTTTCATTAACAGAAGAAGTCTTACCATTTCGATCGATCGGAAAAGAAGTCAGTGAAAATGAAAGAAGAGAATCGCCGGTGGGTTTAGGAAAAATGAAACAAAAGAGAAAGAGAGAGAATGAAACAAAAGAGAGAGAAAGAATAAGATTTTGGTTTTGGGGGAAAATAGAAATATAGAAATAATAGGATTTTTGGTTTTGGGGGGAAATAGAAAATTTTAATTTTTTTTAATTTTTTTTCTCTCTCCTAGCTGGCAAGGCCACGTAGGATTCGTGGCCTTGCTTTCGCTATCTTGTCCTTGAGAATATCATTTTCTCTTAAAAAATATCATTCATTTTCTCACATATTTTTTTTTAAATGTCATGAAATATTATAAAATAAGAATAATTTTAAAGTAAGGATGACCTTTTCAACTCATTTCCATCCATCAACAATATTATTATTCTTTTTATAAATATTACAAATTCTCACAAGTGAGATCTGAACCATCGATATTTATTATACATAAATTTCTTTTTATAATTTTAAATATGTATATATAATTAATATTATTGACAATTATATATATTGAATGTTATATATATAATTATATGAAAAAAATAATTATATAAATATATATAATTACAAATATCAAATATTTTTAGATGGTTAAAAAATTATATTATTAGAAATGTTATACTTAATAATTTTGAAGTTGAGTTTAAAATCTAAATTGTTATTTATTTAGTTCGTTAAAATGTTATAACTTATAAGTTCAATTGTATATCACATTTTTTATTTAATTTTTTAAGTTTATGGACGGATGGGTTAACCCACGATCCGACCTAAATATCCAATTACGTTCAGGTACATATTCAAATTAACAACCGTTTTTACTCTGACAATACACACTTTAAAAATTAAATATATATATATATATATATATATATATATATATATATATATATCAAAATATTAAAATTATGAAAAATAAGTACTACATATACCAAAAAAAATTAATGAGCACAAACATCTTTAAAAATAGCGCCGTCCAACTGATTCCACTTCCACATCAACGTCATAATATTGGTTACCATAATTCACAATTATAAACTTCTCAAAAGTTTCTTTTACACGGAATTAGTTTCTAGAACCGTTTAAATAAGAGCGCATACTTGGCTACAGATTTATTTTCCTTTTACTAACTCTTATATTGACAGTGATGGTTCAAATACAAGACAAATACGAATTGCCTTGTGAATTTGTAGATTTATTCTTTTATTAATTATTTTGTTTTTGATATATACTAAACTCATTAACTTTATTTTGAGTGGTAAAGTAATTTTAAAAAAATTAGATGTCAAAAATTCAATTCTCACTTAAAAAAGTATAAGTTAATAATGATAAAATTATTTGTATTCTCATTTTCTTAGAAAAAGTTTTAATTTTATTATTCCACTTTTCGTGGACCCAATAACAAGATATTATTAACTATATAGCAAGCTAAAATTGATTTTGAATCCGGCAAACATAAAATACTATTTTTTTTTTTAACATTTTAAGTTAAGATTTTATTATTTATTAAAGTTCACTTTCAATTTGATTCATTTGATTGATCATGCATCATTCTTGATCTTCCTCTCTTATTTTAATAATTGCTATATGTTACAATCTAAATTAAGTTTCTTCGAGATATTAGTCATACTCATCTTAAACATTTTTTCTTTGTTAAAATCATTATAATATATATGAAATATTAATAACATATCTAATTACAAATGAAGTTGTCTTAATCTATGTCTTTGAATTCAATGCAAAATCTTGAAATAAATAAGGACTAAGTCATGGTGAAGTATTCTTTTCAGCCATATATAACAAAACCAGCTTATAAATATTGACCAATTAATTTTAATTAACAAATGAAAGATTAATATAACTCGACTATGTATAACTTGATGACCAATTAACTTCAATGCATTAAATGAATCAAAGATTATTCTATGTATACAAGTTCAAAATAAAATCAACTCAAACACAAATTAACATCCATGTTTTAGTTTAAAGAGAAAAAGAAGATTGTCATGAAAACTCCACTCTGTTCATATCCTAACTTATCGAGAGGGACATGACTAATGAAAAAAGGAACAAATCTAATGATGATAATTAAGTTATGGTGAAATATTCTTTTGAACCATATATAACAAAAACGAGCTTATAAATGTTGACCAGTTAACTTCAATTAATGAATGAAAGATTCATATAATTAGACTATGTATAACTTGACGACCAATTAACTTCAATTCATTAAATGAATCAAAGATTAGTCTAAATAAAATCGACCCCAAACACAAATTAACATGCATGTATAAAGAGAAAATGAAGATAGTCATGAGAACTCCATCCATATAAATCATTGAAAGTGACATGACTAATGAGAAAAAAGACCAAACATAATGATGATGATGATAATTAAGTGATGGTGAAGTATTCTTTTCAACCATATATAACAAAACCAGCTTATAAATGTTGACCAATTAACTTCAATAACTGAATGAAAGATTAATATAAATAAACTTTATGTATAACTTCATGATCAATCAACTTCAATGCATTAAATGAATCAAATATTATTCTAGGTATACACTTTGTAAATAAAATCGATCCCAAACACAAATTAACATGCATATATAAAGGGAAAAATATATCGTCGCGAGAACTCGATCAATACCATAACTCATTGAAAGTGACATGACTAATCATGAGAAAAAGAACAAATCTAATGATGATAATTAATAATTAAAATACAAATGCTCATGCCTTTCCCAATCAGATCCCTTCTTTGTAATTGATTGCTATAACCTTCCTATCTTCCTGCGGGGGGAAATTGTATCAAAGTCCTTGAACAATTTAATTAGTTTGTACATTTTTTTCAATTTAGAGAACAATTAGTATTTTCAACTTTCTCAAGTTCTTCTTCATCTTCTTCCTCTTCTTCTAATTCTTGATATTCTTCCTCATTTTGTTGTAGTTGTGTAACTGTTGAAAGACGACATGCTAGCGAATCTAGGGCTTCTTGCATCCACGAGTAATGACAAGCTTCTCTCGCCTCCGACACATTCATCTGCATGCATGCATACAAGCCCACATAAAATAACAAACTAAAAACACTAAATCATGACCTAATTCAGATATAATTCACTACTTATTTTAATTTCTCACTCACCCATACTCTTCGGCGAAAATCTTTCTCCGGCCATAACTCGAGTTGATCCTTAACTAATAAAGGAAACATATAAGCTATGTAGCAACCCTCGTGGTTTTTACTTTTGAATTTCCATTTTCCTAATTTTTGCTGCCAACAATATATTCATTAGATATATTATAACATTAGTTATTTCAAATTAATTAGTGATGAGTATAATATATATATTACTTGGACAATTCCTACTACTCCAGCCTCTTCAATTGTTTCTCTTAAGGCAGCTTCTTTCATTGATTCATCATTTTCCCATCCACCCTGCAAACATCATGCATGATCATATATATAAAATTAAAAATTTATTATAAAGATAAATTAAACCTAATTTAATTACATATGAGGTACATATATATATATATATACCTTTGGAAATAACATGCCTTTGCCTTCTCTTTGTGCACTTATGAGGAGGACCTCTAATTCTTTCCCATCCAAATATGATTTACTTGTAGTCTTAAATCTATAAGGTATGCATCTGCACGTCCAAATTAATTAATGACTGGTAGTTAGGTTTAATTAATTAATTTATACATGCAACATCATGAATATTGACCTAATCAATGATTGCACATTATTATTAACAGGGATCAAATTGTATGTTAGATTGAAGGATTGACTTTTTTTTTTTGTTAGATATATAATGCAGGTATATATATATATATATATATATGATCAAATGAAGGAATGAATAAATGAAATTATGATATGCAAATTATTACCCGACGACTAGACGGCGACCTTTCTTGTAACGCTGTAATTGGCGTCCTGTTCGTGCTGAATCCAATGATACCATATCTTTATAAGTATCCCTAATCGCGCGTCCACGTTTCTGAGATTTCTGTTATCGTCTTCTTGAAGAAAGAAGGCAAGAAAACTGGGTTTTTGATTTTCTAGATCTTCAATGGATGAGATGAGAGAGATAGATAAACACAATGTTGTTAATTAACTACAAATATCATTTTATTTATAGTCTTCTAGAGAGAGATTCGGTGGATACGTATACATTTCGTAACGCTGACCCGTACAGGCGGTGGGCGTTTCGAGTTGGAGATTCGAATTTCCCAAGACTTGGTAGTTGGTATTATTATTATTATTATCATATACTATAACTAATATTTTCAAATGATCGAATTTGGGCTAATAATTAAATTGAAATACTGGACAATTTTTTTACAGTTAAAATTATAAAATTGAGGTTTTATCATTATTAAACCTATTATATACGTGATATTTATAAATAAATAAAATATTTATGATTAATTTAACTATTTAATTTTATAGAACCAAAATTCAGAATAGAAAAATTCAAATCCCGTAGTTAAATTAGTAATATAGATCTTTTATTACAATAAAGTATAATTATGAAATTTGAAAGAATATATCTAAAATTTCAATTGTCCAATAAACAATATTAGAATTTGCTGTAAATAATATATATAATTGATTAACTAGTAATTAATTGTCTGAATATACAAATTAATTAAAACACCTTTCACTTTCTTATAAATTGTGTCAAAATCATGATGAAATAATATTATTTCTTACAAATTTATAAGAAGGATTTGCTAATTTGATGATGGTGAATTTTATTTCTAAATGAAAATTAAATATGAGAGTTTGTATTTAATAATAATAAAAATATTATAATAAATAATGAACATGCATGTAAATTTTAGAGAATAAAAAATGTTTTTAAATTAGTAATTAATTATATATAATATTGACTCAAAAGCCTTCCAGGTTATGGCCTTTTGACGATTGAAATACTAACCGGGAAATATGGGGGAAATAAATAATTAGGATTAATGTCAATCTTTCATGTGACGCGTTGAATTTATACAAAATAATCAATCATTATAAGGAAAATTATTTATTTGTACAAATTGTAATGTCTATATAGATTTCCCATTATACCTATCAATTTTTATTTATTTTTTAATTTAAAATATTTTAAGTCAAAAATAAATATTAGACATTCAAAACCGATCCCTTTGAGCAAACTTAATTTTGTAAGTTGGCATAGATAGTTATAAAACAATTTGTAATCTAATCTTCAATTTTAATTATTTAAATAACTCAAAATATCATATTACTTTTATTTATCACATAATTCACATCTAGAATGACAATTATAACTCGTTTCCTCGGTTTTTATCCAAACTATTCCGTTATGAGAATTTTCCCCCAAAATCGAATGGGATAAAATTTGTGTCCCCCGTTCCAACTCCGCCCCGATTTCATCCCCTTTATTCCGTTTATGCTCTGAAGACTAATAAACATAATTGAATATATAACATTACCAATATATTTATTTATTCTTCCTATTTTATAAAAGGATTAAGTTTATTTCTTTATAATATTAAAAATATTTAATATATTATATATAATATTAAAATATTTATTTATATAATTTTATTAATAATTTATTTATTATATAATATGGTATAACAGTATCCCGTGGGGATTATATAAAACAAATGAGGTAAAAACAAATTCTCGAAGTAGAATGGGATGGGAAATACGATTAGTTATCTCTAATAAAATCACTTTATTTATTAACTAAAATATTAAAATACCATAAATTTTAAATTATTTTTATTATTATATATGAGAAATGATTTGGGCAACAACAACTAACATAAGGAGCGAATGTAAGAGAAAAATAAAAGTTAAAAATAAATAAACTTTTTTTTTTGAAAAATGATTTCCCTTTTGTTGCCATTCATCCGTTCTCTATATTAAAAAACATATTTTAATTTTATTTATCATATCATTCAATTTATTAATTAAAATATTAAAATATTATATATTTGAAAAAAAAAATTATTATATATATTAACATTTTAAATATTTTTACCAAAAAAAAAATATCATTTCTCCAATATAAACATCAATAGTTACTATTTAAATAACAATTTTTTTTTTAGAAAACTCCAATACAAAAGTAAACCAGATTTGTAAAATCTAACATCACATTTCTTTATATTATATATTAAAATCACAAAATAAATTAAAATTCTCACTCAAATAAAGTTTGATGGGACATAACTCATAAGCTCGAAACTATGTTAACGTGAGTTTTAGTCCACATCGGAACATATATTAAGTAAAAATTTGAGTAAAATGTGACGTGACATTCTAATTTCTTAATTTTAGAAAATGAACAAAATTTACCTTCATTCCATCCTTTCATCCATTATTTTATAAAACCATCACAATTTTAACTCTTGAATTTCTAATATGAGAAAAATGTTTACTTTCTTAAAAAATATTTATAATGAGAAACATAAAAGTACGGTCCCTCCATCTATAAAGTAATTAGACAAATATATACTTTTATACACTAACAAACAATCAAAGGGTTAGTGGTGTGATATCTATTTGACTTGTGCAAAACAAACAAAACAAACTGTTAGCATAACTAACAATTATATTTTAAGCTTACCCAAAAATTAATAATTATTCTAATTGTGGTAATTTGATATTGAATTTGTTCAAGGAGAAAATTGTTTTTCATTTATAAGTAGTTATGAAATTTGATATTGATAGTGGTTTAAACAGGGAACTAATTGACTCAATATATTTGATAATATGAAAAAAAAAGTATCACATGCCTAATCAATTATGCTAAATTAGATTTTTGTTAAGTTTAATATTAAAATATTATATATCTCTATAAATTTTCTTCAATATAATATTAAAAAATTAGAAAATAAAAAATGTATAGGCCCAATATTTCCCAAACTTATAGGAACGGGTCAACTTCTAATATGAATATTCTTTCCTTTTAATTATGTATGTTTTGACCTAATGTTATCGAGTAAAACAGTCCAAATATCGGCTTCATAATCCATCTTAACGAGCGTTGGTTGCGATGAGTCAATATTGACTTTTTGATGCGAAATTTAATACTAAAAGTTTATGGTTTACAACTTTTGAATTTGATGAAAATTCATATAAAAAACTATTTGATTAGTTGAATGTGAAACAAAATTATTTTAGCACTCTTCTATTTGCACCGCTTTCACATCCATAATTGTCAAAATGGGGCCAATAACATGTTTACACTTATTTTAACAAAGCTTAAACTGCTCAATATATTAAGCCTTAACACATTTTAATAGTTGTTTATTGTAATGTAGATTTCTACTATTTTGAATATATAATTTAATGTTATGTTAGAAGGGTGGTTATACATATATGTCATGTATGACATTGATACGTGAAAATGTAATATTTCTTTATTTGATTCAATATAATTTACTTTCAAACAAAAATTAAGTTATATAGATAAATCAAATTATTTAATATCAACTCATTTAACACAAAATTTAAATTATATTGATGTATTTTTTAATTACATTTTAAATTTGAATTTTATTTAATCAACTTTAGTATAAATAAATCTTTACATTATTTTTTTATTATCATCATGGTACATCTTAGACAGTGCCACACTTAGGATTTGACTATCATGATAGAAAAACTTGAAAAAAAATTAGCTATCCTAATTTTTTTTTTTTTTTAAATTGTTCACAAAATTATTGTTGTGAGATTTAAACCTATAATCAAATAAAAAAAAAATCTTATTTCCTATTATAAAACACTATTATCCACTTTTATGTTTAAATAATTAATAAATAACATAATTTATTTTTATTAAATGACGATCCTTACCCAGGCGGGAAATTCGATGAAATGGCCCTGATAAAGGGTCTAAATCTAAAAAAGAATCCCATCTGATAAATTTTGAAAAAAAATGCCTTTTCTCCCTACGAAATGTCGCTATTGCCCCTCTCGTGCCCACATTAGCGCTCATTAACGCGGAATACCACTCTCACGTTTTTATTTAAAACGCGTGAGTTCATAAACACGTTTTAGATGAAACGCGTGAGTGAAATTTTGCGTTAATGGAAAGACGTAAAATATCACTCACGCGTTTCATCTGAAACACGTTTATGAACTCACGCGTTTTAGATAAAAACGCGAGAGTGGTATTTCACGTCTTTCATCGTATATATACTTTATTTTGCCATAATTTTAAAAAAACCATTCACGACTCTCGACTCTTTCTCCGACTCTACTCTCAAACTCTACTTCCCTGAAGACCACGACCACGACCACGAGTAGCAGCTGACGACTACGACCACGACCTCTCCGTTTGAAGACCCACTACTCTTCGTTTTCAAAATGGGTATGTTTATTTTATGTTATTTAGTGATTATGAACACTAGGTTGATTATAGTATAATATAGCTAGGTTGTATTCTTAGTTAGTGATTCGATAACTCCTGAATGAATGTGAATGAATACTATGTTATATGAACAAAGACATATGTGACTCACGCGTATTGTTTCTCACTCACGCGAAATACTCACTAAGGAGGAGTTTATTGGTATGTTTCATGGAAATACAATGTTCCAAAAATTGTCCACAAGTTTGTTTCAATGGACCTATTGGATAGGGGGCTCCTATCCCATTAGATCCATTGCAGCAAACTTCTGGGAAAGTTGCTGCATTGGATTTCCATAAAACTCTACCAGCAAACTCCTCCTCGGTTATGGTTCACGCCATCTTCAAAAAGTAACAACCGAAGTAAGTAAAAATCGTGAGTGAGGCAACAACACAACATTACAATACGCGTAATTCTTTTATGTTGTTGAATTGTTTTCAATTACAGATCAAGTAATTCTTTACTTTAATGGAGAGTGGAAAACTACAGATGATGTTACTCATTTTACTGCAAAGTCAAACAGAAGTTTGTATGTTCCCCGAAATTCTACTTATGCTCAGTTAGTTGATCTAATCTATTCTGTTACTAATGTTGACAAATCTAGATATGATTTATTACTTCAAGCCAAGTATAATACTCCGTGCATGAATGTCAAATTTTCTAATATAACTGATATAAAAAACGATGTGGATGTGGAGTTCTTTTTACATGAAGTAGTTTCAGTCCACAATCACACTCCATTGTGTGTATCTTTAGTAGAGAACTCACTACCTAGAAATCCAACAAACCCAACTCAAGAAAGTGTATTGGTTCTAGAAATTGATGATCCTGACGTATTCCCGAAGTAGCAAGAGGTTGTCTTTGAAACTGAAAATGACATTGAAGATGAACCATGTTTGCGTCTGAATGAGGGGGGTGATGATTTAATTCATATTAACATACCAAACATTGAAAATCCAATACCTAATACATTAACTTGCGAAATTAAAGTCAGTTCATTTTTTGAGAATAAAAGATAACTTCAACTGAGGTTACATAAATATGTGATGGCTAATCATTTTGAATTCAATGTGACGAAGTCAAAAAAAGATATTTGGGGAATGCATGAAAAACAAGTACATAGACCATCACCATGACCACATGCCTAAGAAAATAATGGAAGACATGCATAGAAGTTATGGAATAAAGATGAGTTATAATTAGGCTTAGAGGTCTAGGGAAAAAGCCCTAATGGTGGTGCGAGGAACTGTAGAGGATTCCTATGGTAAATTGCCATCATATCTCTACATGTTGGAGATGAATAATCCGGGTACTATAACAGACATCTAGACAGATGAGCATGTCCATTTCAGGTATATGTTCATGTCCCTAGGCCTCTCAATTAGGGGTTTCAGAATCAGTTGTCGTCCTGTATTATGCGTCGATGCTAGTTTTCTTAAGCATAAGGTTGGAATTCAACTATTGGTGGCTATAGCATTGAATGCAAATGAGCAACTATATCCTTGATTTTGGCGTCGTTGATTCAGAGAATAATAACTCCTAGACATACTTCATGTAACGGCTAAGAGTGACAATTGGATCAGTCCAGGATCTCGTCTTCGTATCCGATAGACACCCAATTATTGCCAATGCATTGTGCTCAATTTTTCCAGAAGCATATCACGGTACATGCACATACCACATCAAGATGAATATAATGACCAAATTTAAAAATGATCACTTCTAGACAAAATTTGAATTGGCTTCTCGTGCATACACTGTCCCAATGTTTAATCGGTTTTTTGACAAGATCAGGATTAAGTACCCTCGTATAGATGTCTATTTGGCAGATATTGGAATGGAGAGATGGAGTCGTGCTTTTTTCCCCGGTAAACGATACAATCAAATGACAAGCAATTACGCTGATAGCTTTAATAGTTAGAGCATGGAATCTAGAAAGTTTCCCATATCAACCTTAGCTGACTATTTACAATTCATAATACAACAATGGTGTCATAATATAAGAGAAAAAGTAGATAATCACAAAGAACGTTTATCTCAATATTATAAAAAGTTCTTACATGAGCAAGTTGAGAAAGCCAGACTGTATAACGTCAATTCACTTAACTAATTCGAGTTTTATGTGCATGGCAATGAATCTCATTTTAAAGTTAACTTACACGAAATGACTTGCCCTAACTGCTGCCCATACATGAAAATTGGATCCCTGTGACTTCTGCTCAAGGTAACAATTGCTCACATGTTTAGTCGTTATCTTTAATCTATCTAACCAATTTCTCGCATGTTTAATCGTTATCTTTTTCAGGTATTACTCAACTAAAATGTGGTTAAATGCATATTCGGAGACATGTTATCCTGTTGGTGATGGAGAAAATGGGATATTCCGGAAATTAGCAAACAACACGTCTGCCTAAAACCACCTATTAAGGTGAAGAAAAAGCGGTCAACAACAAATCGTAGGTCATCCCAAGGTGAGACTCGTAAGGTCCGAAGACGATGTAACTCATGTGGTGATCAAGGTCATAACAAGGCAACATGCAAATCAGTGATGCCTTCACCATTTACTACAAGAGCATCATCTCAGCATCAACCATCATCTTAGTAGCAACAACCATCATCTCAGCATCAACCATCATCTCAGTAGCATGTTGAATAATTCTATTTTCAACAAAATGTTTTAAGTTTACTTCAACTAAGATAATGTTGTATGAATAATTTTCTAAGTTTACTTCAACCAAGATAATGTTATATTGTATGAATAATTGTATTATATGAAACATAATGTTCTAAGTTTACTTCAACAGTGGCTCTTATTTCAGCAGGTTGAACAAATAGTGACTCGCGCATATTAAATATGTGTGAGTTATGACTCACGCATATTACAAGATAACTCACGCATATTACAATATGCGTGAGTTATGTTGTAGTATGTTGTATCATAACTCACGCATATTACAAGATAACTCACGTATATTATAATATGCGTGAGTCATAACTCAAGCATATTATAAGATAACTCACGCATATTATAATATGCGTGAGTTATGATTCACGAATATTTGTCACAAACCTTAATATCTCTTATTGATGTGAATTGTTTCAACATATTACAATAATATTACAATAATAATGTGAATTGTTTCAACATATTACAACAATAATGTGAATTGTTTCAACATATTACAACAATAATTTGAATTGTTTCAACATATTACAACAATAATGTGAATTGTTTCAACATATTACAACTATCATCACATAACTTTAAAATATTACAAGAATAACACTTCATGGCTCTAAAATTTGGTGGAACAACCTGACTGCCCACTTTTCTCTATAAAATTTCATCTTATCTGATATGTAATTTTATAGACCAAGTTTAGCAGTCAGGTACTCTATATACATAAATACAAAAACGCCAAAGTCCCCACTTATTTTTGCTTTTGGTACTTCTGGATGTGGGATTCAACGAAATGTTAAAGTCTCCATTGTCATGTTAGGATACTTGGAAATTTGAATTGGAGACATTGCTTTATGAAGAAAGAGGGGCAACATTTGACACATGAGTATCATAAATTCTACAAAATTTTCGTCATTGAAAATTGACTAATCGCAATCATAAACGTCAATTCTCCATTCTTTCATTCGCAGAACACACAGTACCCAGTGCTTCATGTCGATGTTGAGGGGGAAGTAAATGTCATCAACAATGCTCCACATGAGCATATGTCTTTCTTCTTTACCCCAGTAGTACTCATAAAAGGATACATCAAAAGCATTACCTTCTGGATTCTCAGCATCAACAGAATCAACAAAAAATTGTATATAGTGTGATGTAAACAAAAGGGCGAGATGACAATCTGTGATGGTGAAATCCTTTGTGTACGTCTTAGGGTATGTGATTTCTCTTTTTCTTAGCAGAGCACATCCGACATTGATCTCCACAATAGTTAGCCACATAGTTGTCCTCCGCATTGTATCGAAGAATTTAAAGCCTACAGTGCCAGTACAGAGCTCAAGTTGTTTATATTTACTTTTTTTCCGCATCTCTATCATCAACTATTTCTGCAGTTTCGGATCAAATTTCTCCATAGGATCGACAATGATTGGATCTTTGACTCTCATTTTTTTCCAACCAGGGTCGGTGTAGAGACTAAGTAGTACTTTCGACCTCAGCCTCTTTCTCTTAAATTGGACATGGGTTGCATCGTCCAATTTCACCACATCCTCCTCCACATTCTGCTTGTCCTTCTTTTGCACCACCACATCCACCTTATTCTGCATATTTTCTTCCTTCTTGTCCACAAACACATCATCCTCCTCCACATTCTGACTGTCCTTCTTCTGCACCACCACATCCACCTTCTTATTCTGCACATTTTCTTCATTCTTGTCCACAAACACATCATCCTCCTCCACATTCTATTTGTCCTTCTTCTGCACCACCACATTCACCTTCTTATTTTGCACCTTCTCTTCCTTCTTGTCCACAAACACATCATCCTCCTCCGCATTCTTCTTGTCCTTCTTCTGCACCACCACATCCACCTTCTTATTATACACATTTTCTTCCTTCTTGTCCACAAACACACCATCCTCCACCTTCTTCTACAATACCTTCTTCTTCTGCACCACCGTCTTCTTCTGCACATTGTCTTCCTTCTTCTCCAAATTATGTACAAACATATCATCATTCTTCTCATTGACCTTATTCTTCTGAATGTTTCCTTTTCTATATCATTTACATCCTTCTTCTCATTGACCACATCCTCCACCTTCTCATTCACATTCTAGAATTAGACAAAATGATTTAGATTAGACAAAATGCTCGAATTAGACCAAATACTCGAATTACACCAAATGCTCAAATTAGACATACCTCATTCTTATGCATGTCTTCCTTGTCTATATCATTCACATCCTAGAATTAGACAAAATGATTTAGATTAGACAAAATAATTTAGATTAGACAAAATGCTCGAATTAGACATATCTCATTCTTATGCATGTATTCCTTGTCTATATCATTCACATCCTAGAATTAGACAAAATAATTTAGATTAGACAAAATGCTCGAATTAGACTAAATGCTCAAATTACACCAAATGCTCGAATTAGACATACCTCAATATTAACATTCTTTTGCTTGTCCTCCTCCACTATATCCTCATTCTTATTCTCCTCCACAAGCTCATCATTTTATTTTTCATTCATCTTATCCATAAGCTCATCCTAAAAAATGACAAAATGCTCGAATTAGATCAAATACTCGAATTACACCACATGCTCGAATTAGACATACCTCAATATTATCATTCTTTTGCTTGTCCTCCTACATCATATCCTCATTCTTTTTCTCCTCCACAAGCCTATCATTATCTTTTTCATTCAGCTTATCCACAAGCCTATCCTAAAAAAAGACAAAATGCTCGAATTATACCAAATGCTTGAATTACACCACATGCTCGAATTAGACATACATCAATATTATCATTCTTCTGTTTGTCCTCCTCCACCATATCCTCATTCTTCTTCTCCTTCAGAAGCCTATCATTGTCTTTTTCATTCAGCTCATCCACAAGCCCATCCTAAAAAAAAGACAAAATACTCGAATTAGACCAAATGCTCAAATTATACCAAATGCTCAAATTACACCACTTGCTCGAATTAGACATATCTCAATATTATCATTCTTTAACTTGTCTTCCTCTACTACATCCTCATTCTTCTTCTCCACAAGCCCATCCTAAAAAAAACAAAATGCTCGAATTATACCAAATGCTCGAATTAGACATACCTCAATATTATCATTCTTCAGCTTGTCTTCCTCCACCACATCCTCATTCTTCTTCTCCACAAGTCCATCCTAAAAAAGACAAAATGCTCGAATTACATCAAATGCTTGAATTAGACATACCTCACTATTATCATTCACCGGATCCTCAATCAACACATTCACCTTCTCTAAATCTTCCTCATTCACCTCCAAATATTCTTCATTCATCTCCTCCAAATCTTCCACATTCACCTCCAACTCCAAATCTTCATCATTCACCTTCTTTTTCACCACAAGCACATCCATATATTCATCATTCAATCTTCTTCTTCTTCTATGTTCCTCCCCTAGTGTGGCTGATAATATGCTAAATTGTTCTTGTAGTTGGTTTGACATCTCTTTTATGAAATTTATTTCAGTTCTCATTTCAATTTTTAGTTCATTTAGCTCATTCGTCAGTTGATCTAATCTACATCTATATTGGAGAGTTGTTGCTGTTGAAATCATTTGAGGGCCATCATCATCATGTGGATCTATTGATGCTGAAGTCATTTGAGAGGAATCATCATCTTTTCTACTTGTGGCGTTCTCGACAAAATAAGAGTTGTTGGGGGTAGGGATGCGGGTTCTTCTACTCGTGGAAGGTTTGACAAGAACAAAATGAGAGGTGTTAGAGTGAGTAATTTGTCTTTTCTTCCTCATGTCAGGTTTAAGAGGAACTACATCTTCAATATCTCCAATTTTCTTCCTTCTGCAATCAAGTTCAAATAAGCAATCATAAAAATTACCTCTCATATCTTCAAAGTTCTCCCCAACATATAAGATATTCTCGTCTTTAGACAATTCCATCTTCTTGACAATCTTGCCTTGCAGGGCAGTGTGAAGATCGGAAGCGGTGCTCTTCCTACTGGATTTGTACTGTATTATCCTTGGGTAGACAGGCTCATGCGCTTGAAACATTGTATTCCTTGCAAGTTTGGGGACAAACTTTTTGATAACCTCATAGGTCCACCCTTATAAGGCTAGTGCGAACCCATATACAGTATAAGAAATATCGACACTCCTGTCTTTGTTCTTCTTCCTCGTTGATTTCTTCTTCTCCAGATATAACGACCTATAGTGATACATGTCCCTGTTCAAACCCTTTATGGTTGCTCTAAATGACAACTTTCCTCATGGAAATTGGAGGAAAATGTCGATGTCCTCGACCATGCTAAGGAGTTTGATATTTATTATCCACTTTGGGTCAAGAGAGAAGAGATATTGGCAAACCAGGTATACTAGCCCTAATTTTCATGCATCTTCCTTATTAGAGCAAGACACAAATTTTGAGTGAATGTCTGTTATCCTAACAATTGTATTACTTTTAAAATATTTGACAACCAAAGGTGGACATTCTTCAACTTGATTGAAAATGGTTTCCACCGCAGGGAATCTACCAAAATTGAGGCATGTGACCAATGCAAACTTCTTCATCTCGAAGTAAAACTCCTCTACATTCACGAGAAACTTTATCTCCATAGAATTTGAGCTGCTCTTCCTGAGGAACATTTGATGTATTATCATTCCTAAGAACCGTAGTAACGTGGACCCTTTGAATAAGAATCGGAATTGGGTTTGCTCTACCCTTTCTATTAGATCCCTTGTAGCAAACTTGGTGGCAATGTTTGAGATATTTGTTTTCCATGAGACCCTACCAGAAAACTCAGGAATTATGGTGGACTCCATCTACAAAAAGAGGAAGAACATTAGAGTAAGCAATTTCAGAACATTATAATTACCTAAACTATAGAACATAACAACTCAAGTAAGCAACATTAAAGAATACACAGGGAAAGCAACATATAAGTACAATGCTCGTGAAATAGCAATTCGCGGTTATTAAAAACCCTAAACCATGCATGCATGCTGAATAAGAACATTGATATAATACTCGTGAGTGAAGAACATTGGATAAGCAACATCATATACACACATAAACCCTAAAAGTTAAGGATTATACATCAATATCCATCAATATAAACGGCAGAATAATGAGAACATTACAGATTAAACCTAAACCCTAAACTCACCATATATATTCGAAGAGACGGACGACGAATGATGATGAGAGTTGATCGATGATGTTGAACGAAGTTGGAATGGAAGTTGTAATGGAAAGTCGAGAGTTGTAAATACGAAGTTGGAAATTGGAGAGTCGTGAATGAAAAGTGAGAGAGTCGAGAATCATGAATGGGGTTTTTTTAAATGAGGGAAACATAAAGTATATATACGATAAAAGACGTGAAATACCACTCTCGTGTTTTAAATAAAAACGCGAGAGTGGTATTTCGCGTTAATGAGCGCTAATGTGGGTGCACAAGGGGCAATACCGACACTTCGTAGGGCGAAAAGACCCTTTTTACAAAATTTATCAGACGAGATTCTTTTTTGGATTTAGACCCTTTATCAGGGTCATTTCATCAAATTTCCCACTCAGGTTGGTCGCGCTCTTAGACCTGAATGTTATGCTTTAGTGATTCTTTTAATTTGTTTTTATAAAAAGTCACTGTATCAAATTTTATTTATTTAAAATTATTAAAGTATTAAATTAATAAATTAAAATACTTAATATATTTATTATATTAATTTAATTAATTAAAATTTTAATTATTTTATTTTTTGGAAAAACATAATAAAAATCCTAAATGATCCGACACCAACAAACTTGGTGGTCTTCTGATTAATATACGAGATATTTTGCATTCTCGTATTCTTTCTATCTCGTTGTCCCATCTCTTCAATGTCTTCTCTTAGCAAGCTTCCATCTCCCGTCCTGTCTTTCGTCTCTCCAATGTCTCTATGGTTCCCTATGATGCATCGAAGAATAGTGAATCGAAGGAGATGAGTTGTCTGAAGTCGAATTTAAAAGGTAAACATGAAACTTCGTTCTTCAATCTATGTTCTTCATGAATCATTCTGAAGTTGAATCGTTCTTAAACATTAATGTATAAACTTCATTAGTTGTCAAACTGCATTAGTTTTTAAGCATTATTGTATAAATGTATTAGTTCTTAAGCATTATTGTATAAATGTATTAGTTCTCAAACTGCGTTTTCAAGTTTCTTAAACTACATTCTTCCTTCTATGTTCTTCATGAATCATTCAGAAGTTGAATCGTTGTTCATAAACCTCAAATGAATCATTATACATTAGTTAAAATGTTCTCATTCTGATGTCGTATAATCTTCAATGTCATATTGCATTAACTGCATTGTCATGTTGCCTTAACTTCATTGTCATGTTGTATATACATCATTGTCATGTTCTATATATTGTGTTATCATGTTGTGTTAACTACGTTGTCATGTAGCCTTTACTAAATTGTCAGTTAGCCTTTACTACATTGTCATTTTGCCTAAACTATGTTGTCATGTTGCTTTAATTGCGTTGTCATGTTGCTTTAATTGCGTTGTCATGTTGTCTTAACTGCAGTGTCATGTTATCATAATTGTGTTGTCATGTTGCGTTAACTACATTGTCATGTTGTATGAACTGTGAAACTAAATTTTAATGTCTTGTACTGACGATTTTCTTTGTTGGTTATTTAGGAATTTGAGAAACTTACTGATGAAATCAAGAAGAAAATCAGGACTAAGGTCTATAAAACTAATCACTGTTGTTTCTTTAAAGTTTCTTATATTTCTTTGAGAAACAATATCATGTTTTTAAAATTATTTCCATCGGCGCAATTATCTTATAGTAAAAAACCATTGTTTGCTGTAACAAAACACAAGCCAAAAAGATCTGATCATTTTTCTAGACATGTCGAGATACCTACAGACAAATATAATGTTTGGGAAATCGATGTAAATTTGCTACATTCTAAAAATAAAGTTGCTTCAGGCTCACCTGTTTTACCTTATTAGCTAAGCATATTACTAGATGGAGTTATATTATTGATTTTTCTTGAATTATTATGAAATACTTTTACTTCATTATCTTTTGTGTTTTTTCTCTTATTTTTCTCATTATATAAGCCAAATTCATGAAACATGTATTTCTTTTTATGTGGATATAATATTTATTGATGATTGACTAAATACTCTTTGATTCTCGACTTTAGAAGAAAGTTACATACCAGATGGAAGCTAGTTATCAACTCATAAGGGATAGAGAAAGGAGGCAACCAAAACCCACCTAGAGGTATGGGTTCTCAGCTTATACTGATATGTTGGCATATGCATTTATGACAGCAGTTAAGTTAGACAAAATTGAACCAGAAGATTTCAAAAAGGTTTGAGTTCTAGTGATAGATCCAAGTGGATGGAAGCTATGAAGGAAGAAACGAATTCTCTTTATAAGAATTCAACTTGGGAGATTGTTCTGAGATTTTTCAATCAATTTGTGATCAAGTGCAAATGGATATATAAGATCAAAGAAGGTATTTTGATACAGGAAGGGGTCAAGTACAAAGCAAGATTAGTTGTTAAGGGATTCTCTCAAAAAGAATGAATGGACTATATTGAGATATTCTCAATATAGTACAAAACTATTCGGATCATGCTCTCATTGGTAACTCAATTTGATATTGAGCTAGAACAGATGGATGTTAAAACTGCATTTCTTCATGGAAATATAGAGTAAATCATCTTCATGGAGTAGCCAGAAGGGTTCAAAGTTCAGCAAGAGAAGAATATGGTGTGTTTACTTGGGAAGTCATTGTATGGACTCAAACAATCACCAAGATGGTGGTATCTACGATTTGATGCGTTTATTACTCAACAAGGTTTTATGAGGAGCAACTATGATACTTTCTTATACTTTAGAGGGAAGAGTATACTTGAAGTTGATTATCTTCTACTATATGTAGATGATATGCTACTAATCAACAAAGAAACTTCGAGTGTGAAGAATTTGAAGAATGTTCTTAGTTCCGAGTTCGATATGAAAGACTTAGGCAAAACTTCTAAGATTCTAGGAATAAGGATTAGTAGAGACATGAATAATGGTGTAATGACTCTCAACCAGTAGGACTATCTCAAGAAGGTGATTGACAAGTTAGAGATTCGAGAAGCCAAGCCAACAAAGTTATCGATCATAAATTAGTATCTAATGTCGTCTATGAACTCGACAAAGACTAGGTAAGATCAGACTTACATGGAAAATGTTTCGTATTCAAGTGCAGTTGGGTCTATGATGTA
This sequence comes from Impatiens glandulifera, assembly GCF_907164915.1. Lineage (NCBI taxonomy): Eukaryota > Viridiplantae > Streptophyta > Magnoliopsida > Ericales > Balsaminaceae > Impatiens > Impatiens glandulifera. Next base: position 18,013,641 of record NC_061862.1, on the reverse strand, counting down.
CTCAATGGCCTGTACCAGGCCAGACTTGGCACATGGGATTAGAGTCTTGAGTAGGTTTATGGAGAGTCTAGACTGTGAACATTGACTCGCAATTAAGTGATTATTGAGATAGATAGTGTTAGGATCGGGGATGCCCTTGGAGGACCGGGGTGTTTCCGGTTTCAGGAAGGGTGGCCTCTTACACAACACACAACACTCTTTGGTGATAGTCCGATTAAAGACTAAAACCGTTCTCAACACTGCGCAAACTGTCACAGACTCTTGAACCGGGTTCAAGGACGGAAATGTCTATTTTAGGTTGAAGCAACGTATGCGACTTTTAGATGATGTTTTATAAGGAGTCGGTTTTATGGATATGAGTGACCGGTTTTAGGAGTATGATTAGTTTGAAGTTAGATAATGAAAGCAACGAAAGAACACGAAACAAGGATTTGTTTATGGATGTTCGGAGCAAACCCTCCTACGTCACCCCTTCTTCTCAGGTTATGAGAAGGATCTCCACTAACTTTTATAGTTAACAACAGTACCTCCGGTCGAGCTCAACTTCGCTACTCGCCGGTTACACCAAACTCACACTTTGATGTAATACAACAATTCAACACAACACAATACAGAAAGCTTCCGGTTTTAGACACACCGGTTGGAATATAGAAGTTTATCTCTCTAGATTAATGCTTTGATGATTTGTTTTTCGTAATCCGTCACTTACAACTTGTGCATTTAATGAAGACGATCTGTCTTCCTTTTATAGCTGAGAAGAGCTAACGGTCACTTTTCTTCTCTTTCCTCTGGATTGGTTAATCGTTATCACGCCGGTGCAGAGAGGTTGCTTGCACGCTTCACCTTCCTCAACACCTGGCAGTCATGCAGGTAACTCTGTGCAGAAGATGACATAATCGGTTTTCAGATTTGGACACGTGCTGGACATCCACCTCAGGTTGTCAACTTCGGATCAATAAAGCATCATTGCTTTCTTCGCATGCTTCCGATCGGATCCGATCTTCTTTTATTCTTTCAAGACACGTTTCTTTCGTCATGGTACGTCACTCTTGAAGTTTGAATTTTCCGGTTTTGTGTCTTGTGCAGTATGATCCGGCTGGTATGTAAGTTTTTGTCTTGGCTAACCGGTTGCTTGAGAAAGTGAAAACCGGTTCCTCTGATCTTTATCTTGATCACTTGGAATTGGTTTCTTTGAAGTATAGCAGCAACCGGTTTTGATACCCCAACCGGTTCATACAGTTTTGATCTGTACCTGCACATGAAAGTTAACACCTGTTTAGTTTATCTGGTCGGTTCAACAAAATTAACTTACTTAATTTTTCTATCAATTTCTCCCTTTTTGATTATTTAGAATAAATATTCAAAACTTGTAATGAGTGCCCTTTTTGAAAATTAACTTACTTAATTTTTCTATCAATTTCTCCCTTTTTGATTATTTAGAATAAATATTCAAAACTTGTAATGAGTGGCCGGTTTGAAAAATTTACTTACTAGCCAGTTAGAAAAATTAACTTTCTTAATTTTTCTATCAATTTCTCCATTTTTGATTATTTAGAATAAATATTCAAAACTTGTAATGAGTGGCCGGTTTGAAAAACATGAGTTTGATTTTTCATGAGAAAAACATGTGTAAATTTGAGGAGATAAATATGATAAAGTATCCGAGTTCAGAAACATAGTTTAAGCACAAATTGTTTTTGAAAAAACATAAAAATATTAAGGTTTGGATGGTCCCCCCTTGTGAAGCTCCTTTTCCAGTTCTTTCATAAACCGTCTTCTTTCTTCCTCTTCTCTGGCCTTCCACTCCCTGTCACGTCTTGCAGCGTCAATCAGCATTCCGGCCCATACACTTGAGTGACCGGTACCCTTTTTCTTGAACCCAAAATTGGCATAAACTGGTCTTGGTGGAGGGGGTGGCGGAGCAATAATTTGTCTGAAGCTTGGAGTTGCGGTTGAGCCCGCAGTTGCCCTTCTCTTCCGTTGGTTAAGTTCCTCAGGATCTTCTTCTTCTTCTTCATCAATCGGTTGCACGTTTACCGCGACTGGTACAACTGTTCTTTGTTCTGCCCGCTTGATTACGTTCTTAACCGCGCTCCGTTTCTTCTTATTCCTTGTATTCATTGAATGGGACGGTTGAGCCGGTTGAGATTCCTTGATGTTGGCATGTTTTTCCTCATTGCACTTCTGGACAAGTTCATAATCTTTGTCTTCAATCTCCTTCTGCAACCGTTCCCTTTCCATTTCTTCTTCTTGCAGCCTCTTAGCGGTTTTAGCATCAGACTCAATTTGCGTTTGAGTTGTGCTGACTTGAACTTTGGACATCTCCCCAATTTGAATGGCCATTGCCTGCAGCATGTCTAATAATGGGGCGGTTGCGGTTTGGATGGACTCGGCGATCAAAGATTTTACTGATGTCTGCATGGCCGTATCTATCATGGACCTTATAGTGTTAGACATGTTAGCTTCAGCCGTTGCAATTCTGTCATCGGTTGCGGTTTTATAGCTACCAAGGCATGAATCAATTTTCTCAATTATCGCTTGCTTTATTTGATCGATTTCCGGAGTCTTAGCCGTTTGAGAAGAGTCTTGTTCCAGGTTTTCAGTCGTTCCGGATGTCTTACCGGTCACATAGAATGGCTTACTTTGATGGAGATCGACATTATTGAGTTGGCTTTGGCAACCTTTCCTCCACTGCATATCAAAATGAGCGAGATTTTGTACGAGCTGTTCTCGCACCGCAATAAACCGTTCAGCCATTCTCATTTCAATCGGAGTTAGTGTCGATCCTTCAGTTTCTTGAAAGGCATTCTCCACTGCTTGCAACCGAGCGTTTTCAAGAATTACTGCGGTTTTGTTAAATGCAGGTTGAATAAGGTTGGTGTGAGCTAACTGAAGGGCCCTCTCTTCCAGCCTGATGAGCCTGTCCCAATATTTGTTGCCGCTCAAACCTGGAGCCATGTCGGATATCTTTGTTTCACATCGGAGCTTCACCCACAGGATATATGGAGCTATCGCTTCACTAGCACCCTTGTTCATGTCCCTGATAAGTTCCTCGAAGACTTCATCTTCTTGCTCTGCGGTAAAGGTAACCTCATCCCCGGTTATAACTTCTTGTTGAAGACCGGTTTGTAGCGTACCCTTTCCTGTTACCGTTGAATCTTCGATAAGAACTCCTTTTCCTTTGTTGACCTGAACAGAACCTTCAGGTATTGTGGCTGAATCAGATGGTCCATCTTGAGCCGATCGGTTTTCTGGAGCTGACTTGCCTCCTGCGGAACCGGATGGTTCCTGTTCTTCAAGATTACCCTCCTGAGCCGGAGGTGTAATCTCTGCTGTATTGGCCGCTTCTTCGACCGGTTGTACTTCTGTCTGATTAGGTATCTCAACCTGATCAACTGGCTTGCGACGACTTGACACATCGTCCTCTTCGGTTTCCTTTGCAATGTCTTGGATAACATCCTCAATTGCTTTGGAGGTGTTTAAGCCTACGTCGGCTAATACCTCTTCAACTCGTTTGCTTGGAGACTTGGAGGTTTCAGAGTGAACGCTTACCTCTGCTTCCTCCTTGGAAACTGACTTGTTTTATTGGCTTCCCGTAGATTCGGTTTGCCTTGGTGAGTTAGATGGAATGGGAGTAGGAACGACGGTGTTGATGGGAATGGGTTGAAAAACATCTGCGGTTCGTTCTGGTGGATTATCCGAGGAGAGAGTTTTCTCGGAGTCCGCCGGTTTGTTGGAACTTTTTCTTGCAGCCACCTTCTTCCTCCTTTTCGGTTCTTGTGGGGCTTCGGTTTCAACCGCCTTTCTTGCCGGTTTCTTTTGCTTGGTTTCTTCTTCAGCCGGAGCGGAAGAACTGGTCCCTTTGGACGACTTCATTCTGGATGACTTAGGTTTGATCGTCTTCTCCGGTTTCTCAATCGTTGACTCTGAGTCAAGAATATTGATGATTGGAAGCGGTTTACCTTCACCCAGTTCCACATTAAGAAACTGAAGAATTTTGACGATTTGCATTGCGAAGGCCTGAACCCGGCCATCCTTCTTGATCACCATCTGGCAGAATTCTTCGAAAATGACGTATCCCCAGTCCACATTGTCACCGCGGACAATGGCCATCAGCATCTTAAGTTTAAGTTTCGTCAGGTTGTCGAAATTACCTCCTCTTCCCTGGAGTGAGCGGGCGATGATAGTCAGCAACCATCTGTATTCCGGCTTAAGCTTATTCCTCCGGCTAGAGTGGATCACCAGATCCTGATCTGAGAAAGAAATCACCAACCGGACATCGTTTGATTCTGCATCGGTTAGATCAACCTTTAGGTCCAGACCGGTGTTGGGCAGACCGAGAGCTTCCGCAAATAACTCCTCGGTGATTAGAATGGCCTTCCCGTTGACTGTGGCTGAGACCTTCCTCTTCGTGAGCGTCGCCGTCGCCAGGAACTCCGTCACGGCCGCCGGATAGATGATGAACGGACCAGAATGGAACTTCTCTAACCCAGAATCTCTCAGAAGTTGAAGAACAGCCTTTTTTTTTGTCATCGGCGTGTTCATCAATATCTGCGAAATCCACTTGCAACATCCATTGGAAAGGAGCTTTGCTTAGATCCATGGTAGTTTGAGAAGAGAGGAATAAAGAGCGATGAAGATTCGAGAGAAGAAAGCTTTTGAAGATCTGGAGATTTGAAGAGAGAGAAAGCACAAGTGTCGAATGAGAAGTTGTGAACTTATATAGTTGGCGGTTCCGAACGGTTGGAAGATGAACCGTCGTTTGATGTTTTTGGCGCCAATTTTCCCTCCAAAAGTTACTGCATTAACTTTCGGCGGTAAATGCGGAAAACCCATGGGCGGTAAACGTTGGGAGGTAAAACCGTGGGCGGTTAAGTTTTTCAAACTTTTTCACTTTTGCTCGAAGTTCCGGTTTTACTTGAAGACTTGTTAACCGGAATTGTTTAAGTTAACCTTAAGTTTTTGTGCATAAGTTTAAGAAACCGGAATGAAAGATATAAGTGAAAAACCGGAGACTTTAATGATTAAATATTTCATAATTAAGGGAAATGGTAATCATTGAGCGGTTTTGGTCGTACAACAAAATGACCAAAAACCGGAAAAGAAAAAACAAAAAGGAATTAGTCTTCTGTGAACCATCCCCCTTCCATCCTCCTTTCGTACCACTTTTCCATGGTGTTTTCGGGTGACCGTTCCTCAATTCTTGTTATCCACCTGTACATCATGAGTATGGTGATAGTGTTGGACGGTCCAACCGGAACACCTGTTTCAAGGTTACGGCGTTTGGACATCAGGAACCAGGTGATTTGAGGAGCGAAACTGGTCCTTCCCCTTGCAGCGGTCATGAGCCGCTTCAGTTTGTTGAAGAGGTAGGTTGCCCAGTTGATCGACGAGTTTCGAATGATGGCTATCATGATGTCGAATGCCTCCTGGTTGTAGTTCTGGTTAGGCATTTGGCCCATGATAGACCTTTGAACCAAATCATGCAGGATTTGGTAGTGAGGAGCGAGGGTTTCTTTCTTCCCAAAGTCCTTGATCGGAGCGTAGGAAGAAGAGAAAATCTGGAAGAAGTCTTCCTTAGCCGGTAAGAACGGCGTTGGGAAGTCAGAAAAACCTTCGGTCGGAAGGTGAAAGAAGTTGGCAAATTCCTCTTCGGTAAACTGAAGGAATTGGTCGTCGATGATGGTGCGGATGCTGCCATCATCTAGAATATGACCGTTGTTGAAAAATTCACACACCTCCTCCACGAGGATGGTGTCTGAACCTTTGAGGAAGCCTTGCAGCCCTGAGTCTATGATATGCTGAAAAATGCATTCATAGTATGCACTATCTTTGATGTCTTCAAAGTCGACGATAAGGGTATTTCGTAGTTCGGCAGACATGATGATGAGTAGTGAGGATGGTTTAGAAGGATTTTCTGAACTTTCAAGTTTTAGAGAGAAGGAAGGCAAAAGGCGTGTTTTGAAAATGAAGGAGTGAGCCTCCTTTTATAGCTTGGAACGGTTGAGAGCATTTAATGAGGATATTTTGAAAAATCTAGCCGTTTATGTCTAGTCATTAATGACTTTGTGATTTTTCAAGGGAATAAAGACATGTCTTGTCTAATCACGTCAGGCATGCTTATTGAGAATGAATATTTGTGTTTCCAAGAGTGATCTGATTTTATTTTGATACGGCACATTCAATGTTTTGAGCATTTATGACTTTAGATTTTGGATAAAGGAGGAAGGAAATCTGCTTCATTAATTAATATACAAAACCGGTAGTACAACAAAATTACCGGTTTTGGAAGATAGATGAAGATAAGACAAAGAAAAGGACAGGCTAGACGTTAGATGACTCAGCCGTTTGATTTCTTCTAGCCTTCACTGCTTCCCACCGGTCGATCATCTCTTGTACTCTTTCCTTGGTGAGCACATGCCTTGGATGAAGAGTTACGAATGGTCCGGAGTGGATGTCCAGACTTGCACAAAAATCGCTCAGCTGAGGAGCGTAGCCGGTTTTGTTGGAGAGGAGCATCTTCTTCAGGTTACTGAAGATGATCCAGAACCAGTTAACCGGTGTCCCAACCGTTACAGCGATCATCATCTCGAAAATCCGTTGGGTGTAGTAGTAACTTTTCTCTCTGCCCAGGACGAACTTTCCCAGAATCTCACAGAGAAGCTGGTACTTATGAGAAAGTTGGCTTTTAGCACCCCAGGGCTTAACCGGGATGTTAGATCCTGAGAACCGGCGACACATCTCTTCCATGGTCACCGGGGAGTATGTTAAGTCGGTTACCCCTTCATTGGGTAAACCGCAGTATACAGCGAAATCCGTCTCGCTAAATAGGAACTTTTGACCGTCGACTTGTGCAACGATTATATCTCGATGCACTTCTTTTGCGGTCTGGAAGAGTTCTTCGACTACTAGGTAGTCAAGAATGAATCTGTTTTCTAGGAAGCTTCTTAGCCCGCTTCTTTCTATGGCTAAGAACATTTCTTTGACTTCGTGATCTTCATATTGGTAGATTGAGTTGAAATCTACCAATAGAATCTTCTTTGCTAGGGAGTTGGAGTTCATATTCTTGAGAGAGAGGGTTTATTTCAAGAATGATACTTGTGAATAGTAAACTTGTGAAGTTTTGTGAAGGTTTAAGGGTGGTTTATATAGCCAGGGGATTCGGCTAAATTAATGAGTTTTAAGCATGCTTGATGATGTCATCAGTCATTTAATAGACCTTAACTTGTTGAAGTAACTAATGTTTATTTCCAAGATAAAATCTAATTATTACCAAGATAACAATGATGATAAATATCTATTGACAAGATGTGAGTCTCCCTCTCTTGATGATGGACACATGTCGTCATCTTGATTGTGGTAGACTATTTTTATTGATTACATGCTTCATTTTTCAAAGTATGCATGAAAACTCAGTCAGTCATCCCAGGTTAGCCGGAGAAGTTCATTCCATCAGATCAGAATGCATTTGTACTAAGCGGTTTTCAATGACCGGTTTTAGTAGGATATTTTCTTCCGATTGTGAAGAAATGTTGATTTACGTCAACACTTGTTCAACTTTGGATTTATTATATCCACTTAAACCTGGTTATTTCAACCGTATAGTAAATATACATGTGATTTGAAATTATGAAGTAATCGGGCATAACCGGAGACTTCCTCCCGGATAGCACTTTTGATTTATCAATGGCCTATTTGAATATGGTTTGAGAAGCGATAGCTTCTCCCTGAACACATATCCCGGTTTTTATACAAGCATGCATAATCATGATATCAATTGATTAAGATTAGTAAGTCCCAAAATATTTCGAAAGTGAGAAAACTTAGCTTCCTGTAGCGGTTTTGTAAATATATCCGCTACTTGTTGCTCGGTCGAGACATATTCCAGCCGGATGTGTTTCTCCTGAACATGCTCCCGGATGAAATGGTGTCGGATATCGATGTGCTTTGTTCTTGAGTGCAACACCGGATTGTATGTAATCGCTATGGCACTGGTGTTGTCACAGAAAATTGGAGATTCCTTGGCTTCTATCCCGAAGTCCCTTAGTTGCTGTTGGATCCAGAGAAGTTGTGCACAGCAGCTTCCAGCCGCTATGTACTCTGCCTCTGCGGTTGATGTTGCAACGGATGTTTGTTTCTTGCTGCTCCAAGTGACTAACCGGTCACCTAGAAACTGACAGGTTCCACTTGTGCTTTTTCTGTCGATCTTACATCCTGCGTAATCGGCATCTGAGTAGCTTATAAGGTTGAAACTTGAGTCTTTTGGGTACCACAGTCCCACTTCTTGAGTTCCCTTTAGGTATTTTAGAATTCTTTTGGCCGCCGTATAATGAGACTGCTTTGGATTTGCCTGGAACCTTCCGCACACTCCAACCGCAAACAAAATGTCGGGTCGGCTGGCTGTGAGATACAGCAGAGATCCGATCATTCCTCGATAGGCTGTGATGTCAACGGCTTGACCATCATCATCTTTGTCCAGCTTTACAGAAGGACTCATTGGCGTAGCCGCTTCGGCGCATGTATCCATTCCAAACTTCTTCAGCAGTTCGGCTGTGTACTTCGTTTGACTTATGAAGGTTCCGGCTTCAATCTGCTTAACCTGAAGTCCTAGAAAGAAACTCAATTCTCCCATCATACTCATTTGAAATCTATCAGTCATCATTTTCGAAAACTTGTCACATAACTTTGGATCGGTTGATCCGAATATAATATCATCAACGTAAATCTGAACAAGTAAGATTTGTTCCTTCCTTTCAAATTTGAAAAGTGTTTTGTCTACCGAACCTATTGTGAGTTTGTGATCAAATAGAAATTGTGTCAAAGTATCATACCAAGCTCTTGGAGCTTGTTTCAAACCATAAAGGGCTTTATTCAGCCGGTAAACGTGATTTTCGTGTTCTGGATTTTTGAAACCTGGAGGTTGATTAACGTATACCTCTTCATTTACCTTACCATTTAGAAAAGCACTCTTAACATCCATTTGAAAAACTTTGAAGTTTTTAAAAGCTGCATATGCTAAAAATATTCTAATGGCCTCAAGTCTAGCTACATGGGCAAATGATTCTTCAAAATCAACGCCTTCTTCCTGTTTATAGCCTTGAGCCACTAACCGGGCTTTGTTCCTCGTAACTAAACCGTCTTCATTGAGTTTATTTCTGAATACCCATCGTGTTCCTATAACTGGTTTGTTTTTCGGTTTGGGAACTAGGTACCAGACTTTATTTCTCTCAAACTCGTTTAATTCCTCTTGCATTGCTAAGATCCAATCTGGATCTGACAATGCTTCATCCACCTTTTTCGGCTCAATTTGTGATATGAAAGCAGAGTTTTCATAGTGATCCAAATTTTGTTGCCTAGTTCGGACGGGTGAGGATATGTTACCTATCACTAGTTCAAGAGGATGATTTTTGTTCCTTCTGAGGTTAATCCGAGACGTGTCTACCAAGCTTTCGGTTGGCTGATCAAGGTTAGACTGATCGGTAGGTTGAACAGAGTCAGACCGACCGATTTCTTCAGTAGAAACTGAAGCGTCAACTTTTTGCGGTAAAGCAGCTTGATCAGGCTGAGGTTCAGCATCAACCGCTTGGTCCTTGACAAATCGTCTAAAAACCGGAACCTCGTCTTCATCATCAGAATAGATATTAAAATTTTCCATTCTGTTGTGAAGGTCGAAGGGTAATGCAGTGTTTCGTTCAACCGATTCATCGAAAACAACGTGTGCGGTTTCTTCAACTGTTAAAGTCCTAGTATTGTATATTCTATAGGCTTTACTTACAGCTGAATATCCCAACATTATTCCCTCATCGGATTTAGCATCAAAAGCGGTCAAGTAATTCTTGCCGTTATTGTGAACAAAGCATTTACTACCAAAAATTCGAAAATATCGTACACTTGGAATTTGATCAAAGTAAATTTCAAAAGGAGTTTTAGAAAACCGTTTAGTTACTAAAGATCGATTTTGAGTATAACAGGCGGTGTAGATAGCTTCAGCCCAAAACTTTTGAGCGATACCCGAATCAGCTATCATTGACCTTGCGGCTTCCTTGAGAGTCCGGTTTCTTCTCTCAGCCAGGCCATTTTGTTGAGGAGTTCTGGCACTAGACAACTCGTGTCTAATACCGGAATCATCAAGAAAAGTAGTTAAATTACTGTTTATAAACTCAGTTCCTCTATCACTTCTGATTTTGTTCACTCAAAAAGATTTTTCATTTTGTATTCTCAAAATCAGTTAAATCAGATTTGGAGTTGCTTGACTTTTAGAGGCTAGAAAAGTAACCCAAGTAAATTTAGAGTAATCATCTATAACTACCATAGTATAATGCATGCCTCCTAAGCTAGTTACTTTGACCGGACCAAACAGATCCATATGCAAGAGTTCTAAGCATCGTTCAGATTGATAATTTCCTTTACTTTTGAAAGATGATTTTACTTGTTTGCCCATTTGACATGCAGCACATACTTTATCTTTTGAGAATTTAACGTTTGGAAAACCGTGAACTAGTTCCTTGGAACAGATGAAGTTAATCGTTTTGAAATTCAAGTGGTTTAACCGTTTATGCCAAAGCCAGTTTGGATCATTTCCGGCTATCATACACACAGGTTTTTCAAAATCATTTTTCCAATCAACTTTGTAAATGTTTCCTATCCGGTTACCGGTTAACAAAATGTCATTATCTTGATTTTTAACTAAGCATGAGTTTTTATGAAATTCAACTTTGTAACCCACATCACACATTTGACTTATGCTTAACAGGTTAAAACGCAATTCTTCTACTAAGAGTACATTACTTATAGACAGATTACCATGGACAATCTTACCCTTGCCCACGGTTTTACCTTTCGAGTTGTCCCCGAATGTGATGATTGCTCCGGTTTCGTACTTGATGTCGGTTAGTAGCTCTTTGTTTCCGGTCATATGCCTTGAGCATCCACTGTCCAGATACCATTCTGAATTCTTTAGCCGGTTGCTCCTCCTAACCTGCAACAAACAATTATTTACACCTTTTTGGTACCCACATTCAGTTGGGTCCATGGTTGATTAGTCCCTTTGGGATCCAGACTTGAATGAGTCGGATCACTTTCCCGGTATCTGTTTTTATAATCTTTGGCTTAACTTCTTGGCTGTTGCTCAAGAATGCCTTATGTTGTGATGTGTTTCTTTGATGTCGAGTTTTATTCGGTTTATTTGGTTTCCGGTTGACTTTCCTTCTCTCAGGATGAAGCCATTTTTCTGATTCGTTAGGACTTACATACTTAAGTGTTTCTTCCGGTTTTAAGTCATTTTCGGTTTGTGAACTCTTGACAAATTTTATAAACGGAAGATTATTCTTCGTGAGTTTCATCCCGTTAGGTTGTTTTGATTCGTTTTGTTTATTTGGTTCATAACCGATACCATACCTACATTTAGGATGTCTTTTATAGTTACACATTTGTTTTACCGCTTGTCGTGATCTCTCCCACGCAGCAGTGACGTACATTGCTCGTTCATCGGTTTCGGTTACCGGTTGAACTGTCTTCTCATTATCGGAGAATAGTTCATCCGGTTCATACATTTCGATTTCACATGTTTTATCATATACATTATTTATCTGTTCGGTTTGAGTTTCTACAGGGGTCGGTATGTACGCAGATATGTTTCTGAACTCAGCAACCATTTGGTTGAGTGCAGAAACTAGATCTTCTTTGGTAAACTCGTCAGAAGAGAAATCAAATACCTCTTCGTCGTTTGCCATGAAGCAGGTTACTTTTTCTTCACCGTCTTCATTATCGGAGTATGCCCACTCGCTTCCACCATCGGATGCAATGAGTGCCTTTTGAATCTCCTTTCCTTCGTCAGCATGCTGATCATCGTTTCTCCGGTAGTCTTTTCGTTTGTTGTTGTTTCCCCGGTAGTTTCTCCCTTGGTAGTTGTTTCCCTAATACCGGTTGCTTTGATAGTTATTCCCTTGATAGTTGTTTCCCTGATAGTTTCCTTCCGGTTTTCTATCGTCTCTCCTTGGTTTTCTACACTCTGACCTGAAATGTCCAAAACCATCACAGTTATAGCATCTTTTATTTGATTTATATACATAGTTATAATTAAAATCATTATTGGATGGTGGCTGGCTCTTCTTCATGAATTTCCCGAATTTCTGAGCTAGCATTGCCATCACATCTTCAGTAATTTGATCGGTGTTTTTGACTGGAGCCGGAACGGTTTATACTTGGGCCGCCGGTTCCACCGATGTAACCAAAGCTCTGGTTGCGGTTGATGTGGATGCTTCATCTTCGATCCGAGACTTGATCTCGAACTCGTAGGCTTTTAGATCCTCGAACACATCATGCAACTTCATCTGCCCAAGGGTGCTCGATTCCCTCATCACCATGGTCTTGATGTCCCACGTGCTTGGCAGAGATCTTAGGGCTTTGATTATTACTTCTCGGTTGTCATACTTCTTTCCGAGTGTTTGAAGCTCGTTGACTACACTGGTGAACCGGTTGCTGAATTCCTTCATGTTTTCCCCCGGTTTCATCCTGATATTTTCATACTTCTGTGTAGCCACTAGGATTTTGTTCTCCTTAGTTCTTTCGTTTCCCTCATGGATCTGGATGATCGTTTCCCAGGCTTCCTTTGCATTTTCACACTCTGATATTTTGTTCAAAGTGTTATCATCTATGGACTTGTAGATGTGCCTCATGCAATGGTTGTCCAGGTTACTCCATCTTCGATCTTCATTCGTCCATAGGTCTGCCTCCTTGTTGATCTTGATCGGTCCCTCTTTCAGGACTCGGCTCATCTCATCATCTAACGTAATTAGATGTAGATGCATCTGTTTCTTCCAACTGCTAAACGCTTCGCTGTTTAGCATTGGCGGCTTGTCGCTGTGGGTCATGCATCCCATCTTCTTTGGTTGCTTGAATGCTGAGAACCTCGCTCTGATACCACTTGTTAGGATCGGGGACGCCCTTGGAGGACCGGGGTGTTTCCGGTTTCAGGAAGGGTGGCCTCTTACACAACACACAACACTCTTTGGTGATAGTCCGGTTAAAGACTAAAACCGTTCTCAGCACTGCGCAAACTGTCATAGACTCTTGAACCGGGTTCAAGGGCGGAAATGTCTATTTTAGGTTGAAGCAACGTATGCGACTTTTAGATGATGTTTTAGAAGGAGTCGGTTTTATGGATATGAGTGACCGGTTTTAGGAGTATGATTGGTTTGAGGTTAGATAATGAAAGCAACAAAAGAACACGAAACAAGGATTTGTTTATGGATGTTCGGAGCAAACCCTCCTACGTCACCCCTTCTTTTCAGGTTATGAGAAGGATCTCCACTAACTTTTATAGTTAACAACAGTACCTTCGGTCGAGCCCAACTTCGCTACTCGCCGGTTACACCAAACTCACATTTTGATGTAATACAACAACTCAACACAACACAATACAGAAAGCTTCTGGTTTTAGACACACCGGTTGGAATATAGAAGTTTATCTCTCTAGATTAATGCTTTAATGATTTGTTTTTCGTAATCCGTCACTTACAACTTGTGCATTTAATGAAGACGATCCGTCTTCCTTTTATAGCTGAGAAGAGCTAACCGTCACTTTTCTTCTCTTTCCTCTGGATTGGTTGATCGTTATCACGCCGGTGCAGAGAGGTTGCTTGCACGCTTCACCTTCCTCAACACCTGGCAGTCATGCAGGTAACTCTGTGCAGAAGATGACATAATCGGTTTTCAGATTTGGACACGTGCTGGACATCCACCTCAGGTTGTCAACTTCGGATCAATAAAGCATCATTGCTTTCTTCGCATGCTTCCGATCGGATCTGATCTTCTTTTATTCTTTCAAGACACGTTTCTTTCGTCATGGTACGTCACTCTTGAAGTTTGAATTTTCCGGTTTTGTGTCTTGTGCAGTATGATCCGGCTGGTATGTAAGTTTTTGTCTTGGCTAACCGGTCGCTTGAGAAAGTGAAAACCGGTTCCTCTGATCTTTATCTTGATCACTTGGAATTGGTTTCTTTGAAGTATAGCAGCAACCGGTTTTGATACCCCAACCGGTTCATACGGTTTTGATCTGTACCTGCACATGAAAGTTAACACCTGTTTAGTTTATCTGGCCGGTTCCACAAAATTAACTTACTTAATTTTTCTATCAGATAGCCTCAACTACTAATGTGGGGATATGTTACAAGAAAAGAAGTGATTCAGAGGTTAGTGTAATTGGTTACGTGAACTCAGACTATGCGGGAGATAAAGACACAAGGAAATCAACTTCGGCTTTCTATTTTTTGGTGAATGGTAACTGTATCAGTTGGAAGAGTCAGTTACAATCTATAGTGGCTTTATCAATAAAAAAGTCGAATGTATCACAACAACTAAAGCTGTAAAGGAAGAAATGTGGATTCAAGGTGTACTGCAATAACTAAAGGTGTTCGAAGGACTTGCAACAATGTTCACATATAACCAAAGTGCATTACACTTGTGCAAAAATCTTGTGTTCCATGACAGAACAAAACATGTGGATATTAAGCACCATTTCATTCGAGAGAAGATATCACAAGAGGTGGTTTCAATCAACAAGGTTGGAACATAAAATAATTCGGTTGATGTTGGAACCAATGTACTACCTTTAAGTAAATTCAGACATTGTTTGGATTTACTTAGAGTTCAAGAGACGTAGTACAATGAAGGTTTCGAGTAATGAAGTGATGAACATGTTCGATTTCACTAGAACAAGTAGGGACGGATCCATGAATTATATTTAGGGTAGGCTTGAAAAACAAAAAAAAACAAAACCTTAAAATTGATTTTATAAAATAAAAATATAAAATATAATTTTAGATAATCGAATTTAAAATTGTTCATACTAATAACTAATATAATATTCATTAAAATTTTGTAAACATAAAACTTAAACTTTTATAATACTTGAAGATATACCTCACGTAAACAATGGTTGAAAGGCAAATTCATTTACTATAACATAAAAATAATTTATAGAAAAAATCTTGTAACACTATTTTTTTTAACTTTTGTTCTTTTTATTCATTTTCTCATTTTTCTAAATTATTAAGGTTTAATTTGTAAAATTAATAAATACATAGGTAATATTAAAAATAAAAAAAAAATGGTGTAAAAAATTTGATGAACGCGGGTCAACCAAGAATTCGACCTAAGTATCCATTTAATTCAACATCAATTTGATGAACGTGGGACGTTGTAACAATATAAGTTCAACTTTTTAACTAACTAATATATCTATCTATATATATAATGATGCTTAATTTTGAAAGTGTCCAGATTGCCGGGTCGAGAGTTGTGGTTAATTTTCATATATATGTGAGAGTAAATGAATACTTGGGTTGGATTCTGGGTTGACCCGCCCATAAACTTAAAACGATTAAAAATAAAATTAAAAATGCTATAGATATGTTTCGAACTCGCTACATAACAAAACAAGTACAACTCTTTAACTAACTAAGCTAATAACACTTTATATTTTTAATTCAACACCAAATTTGATGAACGCGGGACGTCGTAACAATATAAGTTTAACTTTTTAACTAACTAATCTATATATATATATATATATATAATAATGCTTAATTTTGAAAGTGTGCGGATTGTCAGGTCGAGAGTTGTGGTTAATTTGGATATATATGAGAGTAAATAGATACTTGGGTCGGATTCTGGGTTGACCCGTCCATAAACTTAAGAGGCGTGATACGGGAAACGAAACTGGGGGAACGAATCCCTCAGCGAATCCCAGTGGCAGGACACGTAGGTTAAAAAATAATTTTTTTTTGGTTTTTTTTCCACGTAGGATAATTCCCCTCATTTCCTCTTAAACTTTATCTCTCTTCAATCTATCTCCTCTCAAAGTTCAAACGGCAACGACCTCTCATCTCCGCTCAAAGCTCAAACTGTCTTTCATCTCCGCTAAAACCCTCCCTCTCTTCAATCTATCTCCGCTCAAACCCTAACTCTAAGTATCTACTGCTATTCAAACAAAATCCACTCAAACCCTAATCCTAAGTATCTGCTGATCTTCAAACGAAATCTACTCAAACACTAATCCTAAATATCTGCTGCTCTTCAAACGGTATCCGCTTATCTGCTTCTTTTATTCAACTTCTTTTTCAAACGTTAATCAACTTCTTCTTCTTAAAACGTTATTCAACTTCTTCTTCTCCTATCTATAAAATGTTTTGTTACTAATTAGCATTTGGTTATTGTTACAGTAAGTATGTCAACAATGACAGAGAAGAACAGTAAGACTTTAGGTAAAAGGAAATCTTCAGATAGAGATGAAAGGTAATATGAACTTATCGTTGTTGTACTGTTTTCATATACTATGTTGTCCATTGTTGATAAATATTAAGCTTAAACTGTTAATATTTTGTTGTATTGTGTGTTAGACTATGTTGTCATGTGTTTTTAGTTATGTTGTCCTGTGTTTTTAGTTATGTTGTCCTGTCGATTACAATAATAGTGTCTTCTTTTTTATTTTGCAGAAAATTTAGTGGGGTGGTATATAACAGAAAGATTATCAAGAAGAATGTTGTTCCCTCTGACCCCCTACTAGTGCTTGCGAAGGCTGCTTCTAAATCCAAGACCACAACTCCATCAAAAACAATACAACCTGAGCCTAAGAATTATCGGATGAACTTAACATACAAGACCATAAAGTGTATGAAACCAAATTATCCGAAACATTAATGTAATGGTTTCATGTTAGTAGAATTAAAACATTTACTTGTTGTGAAGCAACAATTTGTACTTCACGCTTTAATGTGAAACAACAAATCGTACTTAACAATTATTTGTTGTAGAAATACAATATTTATGTACTCAGGACAACATAATAATAAACACATGACAACATATTACAAAATAAAGTACAACATGGTATAAGACACGGGACAACATAGTATTGGACAAATGACGACATAATTTTCGACACTAACGACATCCCAACCTTTGGAATTTTGTCTTCGGTACATTGTGATGGTGCTTCATCCATAGGGCTACACAAGAATACAAAAAAGAGAAATCAACACAAAGAATACATGACAACACATTAACAACTTATTACAGTAATACCGGACAACATATTGGATAAAACACATGAAAATATAGTTTAAAACACGGAACAATATATTACAATAATACAACTGACAATAGAATATTAACATTTCGAGTAACTTAAATATTTACAACACATGACACCAGTGTATAAAAATACAGGACAACTTAGTTTAGGACACGAGACATCATAGTTTAAGACACGGGACAACATAAAACAAAACAGAGGACAACACAAAACAACAAAAATATTAAAATTTTTACACAGGTTTTTAAAAGATGTCGGGACCACATCCGAATCATAGATGTTGGTGAATATTTGGTAACCGCTCTTCAAGTCTTTACGCCAACGGTCCAATATATAATATGTTGGCACCTGGTTCACTTTCATTCTATTCAAAACAGCCAATATATGCCTACATGGTGATGATGGTTCATCCATAGGGCTACATAAGACAAAAAAGAGAAATCAGCACAAATAATACATGACAACACATGAACAACATATTACAGTAATACATGACAACATATTTAATAAAATGCAGGAAGACATATTGGATAAAACGCATTAAAACGAAAAAAAATAGTTTACAACACATGAACAACATATTACAATAACACAAATGACATCAGAATATTAACATTTAGAGCAACTTCAATATTTACACGGGACAACATAGTTTAAGACACGGGACATAATAGTTTAAGACACGGGACAACATAGAACAAAACAGAGGACAACACAAACCAACAAAAATATTAACAGTTTTATACAGGTTCTAGCTACATATTGGTTCCTACACATAACAATCACATAACAACAAAAAAATGTGAATCCAAGAAACAAACAGAAGAACAATAAAACAAAGAAAAAAGTAAGCTATGGTGGCAGAGAAGATATACCATTAGAAGAAGAAGCTAATCGGACAGTCGGACAGTGACGAAGACGAATCTAAATAAAACGCAAGGAGAAGACGACGAGGATGAAGACGAAACTAAAGAACGGAAGGACGGCGAGGATGAAGACGCAATAACAGTAAGAAGTTAAACGACGAGGATGAAGACGAATCTAAAGAATGTAAGGAGAAGAAGCTAGACGGCGCGAATGAAGACGAATCTAAAGAATGGAATGAGAAGATGATAAACAGCGTGCCGATGGTGAAGAAAATGGAAGAAGAAGAATAAGGAGGGTTTTGTTTGATGAGCGGGAAATGATCTGAGGGTTTGCTAGAGAGGAGATGTAATTTTTTTTCTCTTTCCTCCGTGGCATGCCAGGTGGCTTCGCTCCCCATTTCGTTCCCCCAATTCGTTCTCTATATCATTTCCCTAAACTTAAAACGGTTAAAAATAAAATTAAAAATGCTATAGATATGTTTCGAACTCGCAACTTAACAAAACAAATACAATTTTTTACCCAATTAGACTAATAACAGTTTAAATTTTTAATTCAATACTAAATTTGATTAACGCGAGACGTTGTAAAAATATATTTTTATCTGTGTGCATAGCATGCAAATTTTCCTAAC
Organism: Impatiens glandulifera; assembly: GCF_907164915.1. Classification (NCBI taxonomy): domain Eukaryota; kingdom Viridiplantae; phylum Streptophyta; class Magnoliopsida; order Ericales; family Balsaminaceae; genus Impatiens; species Impatiens glandulifera. The sequence continues at coordinate 17,995,048 of NC_061862.1, read as the reverse complement.
GTTATTTAAAAAATCAAAATTGATGAGATACATAAATGAACAGTCTTATATCACGATTGAGAATATATATGAAAATTATTCTCAATGTCAGGTATTACAATCGCAATGTCACGATTGTGAATAATATTCATATTCTCAATAACATACCTGACATTGTTTATAATATATGATGAATTTCTTTTACTAAAACAATATTCATATTCCCAGGTAATCCAAAAACAGTCTTATATCATGATTCTCCATAATTGTCACACTACAAAAAAAAATATTAATAATAATAATAATAATAATAATAATAAATAAATAAAAATATTATAACTCAGAGTTCCTTTGTGTCACTTGTCATAGATAAAAAAAAATCTAAAAAATTATTTCTCTTATTAAATATTTGAGTGCTTAATATTTTATTTTATTTAAATTATTTAATTTATAATGTTTAATTTTATTTATATATATTATATTTATAAAATAAAATATATGTGTTATTTTAATATTTATATAATATAATATATTTTATTTAAATATATAATATTAAAAGTTTATGTAGTTTATTTTATTGTATAATATTTTATTTTAGTTTATAATATTTATTAGAATTATTTAATATAGAATATTTAATTTTAATTATATATATATAAATATATATTATATTTATAAAATTAAATAAAATTAAAATATATATGTTATTTTAATATTTGTGTAATATATGTATTATTTAATATATATATATATATAATATTTTATTTTAATATATAAAGGTTTATGTAAAATATTTTATTTTAGTATATAATATTTTATTATAGTTTATAATATTTATTTGAATTATTTAGTTTTAATTATATATATATTATATTTATAAAATTAAGTAAAAAAGAATATATGTGGTATTTTAATATTTAAATAATATATTTTATTTTAATATATAATATTAAAATTTTATGTAATTTATTTTATTTTAGTGTTGATAATATTTATTTTAGTTTATAATATTTATTCGAATTATTTAATTTAGAATTTTAATTTTAATCTTATATATTATATTTATTAAATTAAGTAAAACTAAAATATATGTGTTATTTAAATATTTATATAATATATTTAATTTAAATATTTATATAATATAATATATTTTATGTAATGTATTTTATTTTATATTATAATATTTATTTGAATTATTTAATTTAGAATGTTTAATTTTAATTATATATATTATATTTATAAAATTAATTAAGAATAAAATATATATATAGTAATTTTATTGTTTAATTTAGAATGTTTAATTTTATTTATATAATATATTTATAAAATTAAGTAAAAATAAGATAAATGTGTTATTTTAATATTTATGTAATATATTTTATTTTATTTTAATATTTTTATAATATAATATATTTTATTTTTGTTTATAATATTTATTTGAATGGTTTAGTTTATAAGGTTTAATTTTAATTATATATATTACATTTATAAAATAAACTAAAAATAAAATAAGTTTGTTATTTTAATATTTATATAATATAATATATTTTATTTTAGTTTAGTTTATAATATTTATTTAAATTAAATATATTATATTTATAAAATTAAGTAAAATAAAATATATACGTCTTATTTTAATATTTATATAATATAGTTTAATTTAATATTTATATAACATAATATATTATATTTTAATATATAATATTAAAATTTTATATAATTTAAATAAAATATTAGTCATATTTAATAATATTTTATATTTCTTATTATTAGTTTTCAATCTCATATCATATCTCCCCTCAAGAAATATTAGAATGTTTAATTTATTTATATATTATATTTATAAAATTAAATAAAAATAAAATATGTGAGTTATTTTAATATTTATATAATATAATATATTTTATTTTTAATATATAATATATAATATTAAAGTTTGAAGTAATTTATTTTGTTTGAGTGTATGATATTTAATTTTAGTTTATAATATTTATTTGAATTGTTTAATTTAGAATATTTAATTTTAATGATATATATTATGTTTATAATATTAAGTAAAAGTAAAATAATTGTGTTATTTTAAAATATATAATATAATATATTTTATTTTAATATATAATATTTTATAATATTTATTTGAATTATTTAATTTAGAATTTTTAATTTTAATTATATATATTATATTTATAAAATTAATTAAAAATAAATATATGTGTTATTTTATTATTTATGTAATATATTTAATATTAATTTTAATATTTATATAATATAATATATTTTATTTAATTTTAATATATAATATTAAAGGTTTATGTAACTTATTTTATTTTAGAATGTTTAATTTTAATTATATATAATATATTTATAAAATTAAGTAAAAAAATATATATGTGTTATTTTAATATTTATGCAATATATTTTATTTTAATTTTTATATAATATAATATATTTTATTTTAATATATAATATTAAAGATTTATGTAATCTATTTTATTTTAGTTTATAATATTTATTTGTATTGTTTAATTTATAATTTATAATGTTTAATTTTAATTATATATATTATTTTTATAAAATTAAGTAAAAATAAAATAAATTTGTTATTTTAATATTTATGTGACATATTTTATTTTAATATTTATAAAATATAATATATTTTCTTTTAGTGTATAATATTTTATTTTATTTTTAATATTTATTTTAATTTTTAATTTAATTTTATATATTATATTTATAAAATTAAGTAAAAATAAAATAGATATGTTATTTTAATATTTATGTAATATATTTTATTTTATTTTAGTGTATAATATTTTGTTTTAATTTATAATATTTGTTTGAATGGTTTAATTTTAATTATATTTATTATATTTATAAAATTAAGTAAAAATAAAATAAATATATTTTATTTTAATATTTATATAATATAGTATATTTTATTTTAGTGTATTATATTTTATTTTAATTTATAATATTTATTTGAATTATTTAATTTAGAATTTAGAATTTTAATTCTATATATTTATGTATATAAAATTAAGTAAAAATAAAATATATGTGTTATTTTAATATTTATGTTATATATTTTATTAATAAATGTGTGCATCTAAAATTATAATAATATTACAATATTTACACAAACAATTATAAATGTAGGAAATATAAATGTTATTTTATAGAGTTATGTTTATAAATAATATCAGGTTTTTTCTAAAATAATCTTGGTTAAAATAAAATAAAAAAAAATAGGTTTTTTTATTAATATATCAAAATTCTCTTATATATATATATATATTTACTTATTTTTTATTTTTTTATATAAATATTTTAATAGATAAAATAGTGTTTGGATGGATGAAACGATGAATATATTTTAAATACATATCTTTAAAAAAAAACTAAAGCCTCAATTTTAATGATAAAACAATAAAAATATGTTTACAAGAACATATTTAGATATTTAATATTTTGAAATTGTGTCGATATAAAAAAAGTGTTGTATAATTTATTTAAATTTAAAAATAAATAATAGTTGAATTCTCAATCTTAAAACTATTTAATCTAAATTTCTTGGATTGATTTAATACATTTGTTCATAATGATGACTATATAGAATTATTTCAACTATTGTATATCCTGCCACAATTTGATTTTTTCACTAATTGACTCCATATTCTATTTTATATTTTAAACTTCATTTAATTTAATAATTAATTTTTATAATTGATAACTATATACACATATAAAAAATGATAAATCGATATAATAAAGATCAATATATTTACTAAAATTATTTAAATATAGAATGTAATAAAAATTTGTGTAAGTGTAATAGTTAAAACATACCAAATAACATACAAAAAGAATATGAAAAAAACAAGGGTTTCTTTATCAACTATTTATATGATTAAAATAACCATTTTTACCACTTGTCATGTTCCAAACACTAAAGTAAAAGAGAGGAAAACTCTTCTTGTGAGACACATCATATTAATTCTTTGTTATTAGAATTGGATTTTTTTTTAAATGATTGTGAAAGAACAGGAAGAAAGAAAAAATTTTTGTTTATTATTTTTATTTTTATAGATAACACTCTTACTTAATTTGTATATACATACAAAATATTTACATTGTTATATTTAACACTTATAATCAACTTGATAAGTAAATTAATATGATATTTATTATTGGGTTGCAGTTTAAGTCAGAATAAAATTAGACAACAAGAGAAAGTTCTCAATTCCTCCAAAACAATCTAATAGATTATATTAATAAATATATATGCTAAAAGATATATTATTGTTTTAGTTATTATTATATTGTAATGATTTTGAGTTATTTGAATTCATATAATTGTATCCCCATTAATAAACTTTAATAGAAAGTAATCTATATATATATCTAATAACGCTTAATTTAAAAGGTTGGAGATGTACATCACGCTCTCTCCAAAATTATTTACATTATCATAGTATTTTCTCTTTCTTAGATATATATATATTTCTCTCTCTTCATTTATCTTTATCAATAAATTGTTTTTCTATCCCTTATCATATATATATTCACACTAATAATATATAAAATATATATTTTTTCATAAATTCTATTAACTTTCATCATTAATTATTCTATGTCGGTTACTCTTTTATATATATATATATATTAATATTTTTTTATTAATTATTTTAAAAATAAACCTAATGATTCTCGTCTAAAATATTATATATATTAATCACGCTCTCTCCAAAATGATCAACATCATCATCATATGTATTTTCTCTTTCTTAAATATATATATTTCTCTCTCTTCTTTCATTCTCAGGAAATCAGAAATCGTCTCCCCCTTAGGTCTTTATTTGTTATAGAAAGTGGTTGATTATACATATTCTGAAAAGGTCTTTATTTGTTATTGATGCAATGTCTATTTTTTCTTGAGTTTTTGTAGACGTAATGTTGTCATTTTCATAGGGAGAACGAGACTTTCAGTTATTTCAAAGAAGATCCATATTTGTGTAATGTGGTATGAACTTTTGCGATCAAGTCTAAACTTCTTATAATATATTTTTATTAGTTTTTGAAATATAACTTTTCTTCTCTATTATATATGTTTCGTCTCTCCTTAAGTCTTATTTTGTTATTCAATTATCTAGAGACTATATATATATATAATAATTCCCGATTTGTTTGGTTGGTTTCAAGTCCTTTTAGTCATCACTTTAATATGTTGATTTTTAATATTTCAATTGATGTTTTGATGGAGATGATGGGTTCATTGGATTCAAGATTAAACAACTTTTATTTTTTTATTAGGTTTTGGCGATAATGGTGCTATCATGGTTATGCAAAGTTGTTTTTGGTGATAATCGTGTTATCATGCATGAAGGTGTGAGCATTGGTAAGTCAGTGAAATTTAGATCATTTTATCATAAAATTCATTTGTAAAAAGATTTTTTAATTTTTCTATTACATTAATTCTTGATTTTATTTGGTTTATTTCAGGTACTTTCAGCCATTATATGCCATTATACTTCTAGATGCAAGCTATTGTCTAAATGTGTTTGTTTACTTAAAATATTTTAATTTTGAGATAATTGTGTTTAGCTTTAGATTTCTTATGTATACACTAACTTGGAATAATTTCTTTAATACTCATAATTTTAATGAAATAATAATGTGTTTTTATGAATTTAATTTTATTGTGCAACTACTATTTTTATCTACTAATTTTATGGTATATTTTAGTTTTTGACACTCCTATTTTTATTTAAAAAATGTTAATAAAAATAAACTCAATAAATATAACCTACCATCTATATATATTAATATTTTTTATTAAATATTTCATCTAAATAATTTGATTATTTATAAAAAAAATTCAAATATAATAAACTTCTCCTCTAAAAAGTCATTTGAGATTTGTATTAAATATAAATATTAATTATGAAAACTATTTAGGAGATTTAAATTGTAAAAAAATATACTTACATTACATTGAATATGTTCACACTAATGGATAATAAATATTATTATAACCTCTAATTAATTCAGTTTTATTCTAATTTATAACTAATTATTATAAATAAAATTAACTGATAATAAATATTATTATAACCTTAAGAAGATCCATTATCTTTATCAATAAATTGTTTTTCTATCCCTTACCATATATATATTCACACTAATAATATATAAAATATATATTTTTTCATCAATTCTATTAACTTTCATCATTAATTATTCTATGTCTGTTACTCTTTTATATATATATATATAATATTTTTTTATTAATTATTTTAAAAATAAACCTAATGATTCTAAATAAACAGACATAGAATAATTAATGATGAAAGTTAATAGAATTGATGAAAAAATATATATTTTATATATTATTAGTGTGAATATATATATGGTAAGGGATAGAAAAACAATTTATTGATAAAGATAATAGATCTTCTTAATGTTATAATAATATTTTATCAGTTTTATTCTAATTTATAACTAATTATTATAAATAAAATTAACTGATAATAAATATTATTATAACCTTAAGAAGATCCATATTTGTGTAATGTGGTATGAACTCTTGAGCTACCACATATGATAAGTCTAAACTTCTTATCATATATTTTTATTAGTTCTTGAAATATAACTTTTCTTCTCTATTATGTTTCGTCTCTTTTAAGTCTTATTTTGTTATTCAAATACAGATGAGAGCAAAATTATCTAGAGAGTATATATATATATATATATATATATATATATAATAATAATAATTCCCGATTTTTTGGTTGGTTTCAAGTCCTTTTAGTCGTCACTTTAATATGTTGATTTTTAATATTTCAATTGATGTTTTGATGGAGATGATGGGGTTCATTGGATACTTAAGACCATTTCTAAAATGATTTTTAAGAAATAAAAATTGAAGGATTACTTTTTAAATGTAAAAAAAAATCGTTTTTTTTTTTTTACATTTCAATCATATTTTCAATAATTCTTAAATGTAATTAACGATAATTATGATGAAATATATTTTTATTAATAAAATTCACTTTTTATTTTATGAGAGTCTTATCTAGAAAAATTATATATTTCTTAAAACAGATTAATATGGATAATTATTATTGAGATTATAAAGTACAAATCAATAACCAGAACTTTTAACATAATTGTTTTAATGGAAAATTAACAACAATCTTTATCCGTTTAAAAAAAAGTCAATAATGCTTTTATTATCCTATTGATTGTGGATTATGTGGAGTGATTAATTAATGGTATTTTGATTTTTATATAATTATTTGTTGGGTATAAAATAAATAATTAAAATTATGGAGCTTGTATTTAATGTAAAAAAAAATCAAATTATTGTTAAGGGACTTAAGTTGGTCTAATTTATTTTATATAAATATGTATTAGAAAGAATTGAACCTAAACAACTATATTATTATTATTATTATTTTTAAAAATTTGGGATATATATATAATAACTTCGTAGAACACCTACATTTGGATAGAGTCGGATCTAAGTGTTGGCTAGGGAAGCGTCCCGTAGTAAGAAGAGTAGTTATGAACCCTGTAGACCATCCCCATGGGAGTGGGAAGGGAGAGCCCCAATTGGTAGAAAAAAAACCCACAATCCCTTGGGGTTTTCCTGCACTTGGAAGAAGAAGTAGAAAAATGAGCAGTTAATCCTGTTGTGAACAGAGCTATTATTGCAAAAATATGTGAATACAACCAACTATCATTAAGAATTTCATCTTTAGACCAAAAACAAGCAAGGGGTGGAATACCACAAATAGAGAGTGTACCTAAAAAAAAGCGTTTTTTTTATAATTGACACGTGTTTTGTTAAACCCCCAATAAGAATCATATTCTGACTTTTATCTAACGAATATCCAACAATAGCTTCCATTGAATGAATAACCGAACCAGATGCTAAAAACAATAATGCTTTCGAATAAGCATGAGTAATTAAATGAAATAAAGCAATTCGATAGGATCCCATACCTAAAGTAAACATCATATAACCCAATTGAGACATTGTAGAATAGGCTAAACCCCTCTTAATGTCTTTTTGAGCCAGAGCTAAAGTGACTCCTAAAAATAATGTTATTATACCAATTAACGAGATTAAATTCATTATATAAGGTATGGTTATAAAAAGAGGAATAATACGAGTTACAAGAAAAATGCCCGCTGCTAGCAGCATGGATAAGCGCTGAAATAGGAGTAGATCCCTAGGGCCATAGCATCGGGTAACCACACATGAAGAGGGAATTGTGCAGATTTAGCAACTGCGCCGGCAAATAATAGAACAACACACAAAATAACCAATAAAACGTCAACCTCATTATTCAAAATATTGAATATTTCGAATAAATCCTGAAATTCAAAACTACCTATTATCCAATAAAAACCTTAATTTTTTTTTATAATTTCACACAAATAAATTTTATATTTTTTTAATAAAATAAAAAATTATAAGTATTTTTTATTTGTTTAAAAATTAAATATTTTAAAAACAAATAACATTTCTCTCACCTATAATTTATATATATTAATTTACTTTCCTAATTTTTTTTCTCTCTCATCTTTATTTATATATATATATATATATATATATATATATATATATATATATATATATATATATATATATATATTAAATTAGTAATTATATAAGAGAAAATTTGAGAATTATTATTATTATTATCATAATTATTTTTATATATATTAATTTTTTCTTTCTAATTAATATTTTTTTATTTTCTTTTTATAACTTTAATAATTAATTTATATTTTATTTTCTCTTTATATTATTGGATAGATTTCTCGGGGCTCCAATTATTTTTAATGTTTAATTCAATCCAGATGAGATTGATGCACAAGAGGATGTGACGTTCATCGCGTCGTTTTCTACTAACCTTCTACGCTGTAACTACATATATCCTTAAGGTACACATTGATTTTTCTGAGTTTCGATTGATCTTGTATTCTGTTACACTTTTTGGTAAACGACATACCAGAAAATTGTTTTGTTGCAGGACATCGTAGATGGTGAGTGCATCGTCTTCTTCCCCTGATGAGACGACGATGGCGATGAAGACGACGAGGAAGAGGAGAGATGAGAAGAATCGGAGGAGTGACGTGATAGTTGTAGGATACCAAGTGTTCGACGAAATGACAAAGAGATTCTTACTTTCTCATCTCCTTTAATAAATAAAACTTTTATATAATTTTCAGAGGAGAGTGCACCTTCCACCATTTTCTCAACTTTTGATTTCTAAAAGTTGTCTAAATAAATTTTATTCTTCCTAATTGCTTAAAGTTTGAGCCAATTTTAAACCTTTTTATAATTGAATCTAGGGTTAATTATGAGATTATATAAAAATTTATCACTTTATTTCCAATTCTAGGCATTGTTTAATTCGATTATGTCATAACAATTGTTGTCACAAATTTGCCTAATTTACTCGAGGGAGCTCAGCAAAGTTTTGGTTTAATCCATGAATTTCTTAGTCACATAGAAATATGTTTTGTTTTGGTAAAATTAAACTATATATTCATTAATGTCATCATACTGTGTTGCTGCTTATTTATAACCATTATGAAAACCAGGTACAAGTTATTGATGGTTCATCTGAACAGCCAGAATACGAATATGATTCGGTTCGGCTTAAAATATAATTGTTTATTCTAGAGCTTTCTGAAAAACCATGTTGGGTAGATTATAAATAAATTGATCTTCCCAAAGCATATGAGAAATGGGCATCATTCAAGGAAAATATTAAAGGACGTGACATTATATGTTTTTTGTATTAGTGCTGCCACTGGAAAGGGTACCCACAAAGTGATACCTGTAGCTTATGAACTCATACTGGCTCAAAAAGAAGACAATATGAATAAAGTTCTTACCCTTTATTTAAAAGAAATCTTAATATCTCTAAAATATTTAAAATCTTATATTAATGTTTAGATACAAAATTATTTCCAAATATTGCTCTCTTTTAGAGTGGGATGTCTCAATTTTCATTGTATCTCAACTATGGACATCTTTCTCTATCTATAAATTTATTAACAGTTTTTCAGAAGTATATTACACACGTGTTTATGAATGAACCTATAAACATATTTTTGTTTGTGATGATGATACAAAGCATAAACTCTTTATTTTTTATGTTAGATTCTCTTTTCATTACTAAACATGAATTGATAATTATATAACTGACAACTTTTCATTTCAGTTGCATAGATTCAGAAAGATGTTTGGTAGTTTATAACAAAATGGATCATCTAGAAGCACATGAAAAATGGGTATCATTCAAGGAAATTTTGAAGGACGTGGTATTAAATGTTTTTGTATGAGTGTTGTCACGAGAAATGGTACACTATAAGTGATATATGCAACTTATAAACTCATATTGGCTCAAAGAGAAACAATATAAATCAAGGTCTTACCTTTTTTTAAAAGAAATCTTAATGTCTCTAGAATATTTGAAGTATCATATTAATGTTTAGATACAAATTTGTTTTCAAATATTACTCTCTTTCAGAGTGGGATGTTTCTATTTTCATTGTATCTCAGCCAAATACATCTTTTTGTATCCATAAATTTATTAATGTTTTTTCAGAAATATAATGCAAAAGTGTTTATGAATGAACCTATAAACATATTTTTGGTTGTGATGATGATACAAAACATAAACCCTTTATTTTTTATGTTGGATTCTCTTTTTATTACTAAACTTGAATTGATAATTGTATAACTGACCACTTTTCATTACAGTTGCATAGATTCAGAAAGAAGATTTTGATACAAAAGAGAAAAATATTATGGTTAAATATAGTGACGAGAATAAAGTGACAGTTATAATGTAGTTAATTGTGAAGAGTGTGTTATGAAATGATTTTAGTTGTATCAGATTTCAGCACGTATTGGAAGTATGTGGAGTATACAAGTCTTTGTCTAAATTTTTGTGTAAAGGATGTGACACCGTTTTTGTTGGAGAGGTTAAATTTAGGTCTTTCTTCTTCCAACGATTTTGTATCTTCTTAATGATTGAGTTATGAAAACATATTTTGCAGATAGAGATGACATGGAATGACTCTAATGGATCAGATGGCCTAAATGGAATTAAAATCTTAACTTTCATCTACACAACATATAAACATAACTGATCACTTTTCATTACAATTACATAGATTTAAAAAGAAGATTTCAGCATATCTTAGAAGCAAGTTGGTATAGAAGTCTTTGTCTAAACTTGGTGTAATGGAGGGTGACACCGTTTTTGTTGAAGAGGTTAAAATTAGCTTATTCCAACGATTTAGTATTTCTTAATGATTGTTATGAACACATTTTGCAGAACACCACTAAATTTACATTAAAAAATTTCATTCTTTAACATTAAAAAGAACAAAACTTATAAAATTAATAAAAAAATTAAAATAATGTAAGTTCATGTTTATATTTATATAAGAATATTTAGTTCATATAAGTTCGTTTATAAAAAATTAAAATATTGTAAGTTCATATATGTATATATATTTTCTTTTAATATAAATATATATTAATTTTATATAAATATTTTTTTTTATTATATATAAACATATTGAATTAAATATCATATAAACACTTCATTTATATTTTTTCCCGTACAACGTAGGGTATTTTACTAGTTTTCAATAATAGTCCTTATCGATGGATGAAATAAAGCGTATAAATGTTTGTTCATCTTGATTGATTGGATCTTTATTCATATTTATGACAAAAGATGGAGCTCCAAAATTACACATTACTTTATCCACCATAAATAAAGTCCAAATGTGAAAAATTGAAATCTAACAAACAAGTTCACTTCACTATAATGTAATAGAGGTGATAACCGAATCAATTGTATCTACGATTGTTTCACCAATATATAATTTTTACAGAATATTATAAGAACTATTTGACCTTAAATATTATAGTTTTAATAATTTTATTGACATTGATACCTTATTCTTGATAAATAATTTAATTGTTAATTGTTTTAAGATATTTAGAAATATTGTTTTAATTAAAAGGAATATATATATATATATATAATATGATGTTACAAAGAAAATAATTAAATACAAAATATATATATATATATATGAAGAATGATATAACCGAGGTATGTGATGAACATATTTCCCTTAAAACAGTTTTATCGTCTCCTGTTTGTGCTGAAGTTTATCATAGATGACTGTCTTCAAGATACAACGAATCTAATAGTGATACTGCATTGAAATCACTACGCATCAAACTTGACCAGTGACCGAGTTTCAATGAAAATATCAAGCAAAGAACTCAAAGATTACTCACAAAATAAGGAGAGAACTTTTGAAATTCTAAAGTGAGAGAATATAAGATGATGTGTGAAAGAGAATACAAGGTAAAGGGATATTTATAGTTGAAAATTAAACTTTAAAACAATTAATCTCAATTCTTTAATCCAACGGCCAATAATCCATCCTTCATTCATCCAATTTTTATTTTTGTTTGCCTTTTCATTATAGTTACATTAACAATAAATATTTTGTACTTATAATAGCAATTAACATCATTTGTTAATTTCTTTCAATATATTAATGTTAACGTTAACCATTAACAAAATTCATTTTCATTTAAATTAAATTTCACCTCAATTCACAATGAATTTGATGTGAATTTCATTTGGATTAATTTCACATTAATTTATTTTTGAATTTAGTGTGAATTTCATTTGGATTAATTTCACATTAATTCACATTTGAATTAGATGTGAATTTTATTTAGATTAAATTTCAAAATTAATTCACATTAGAATATATGGTGTGAATTTAATTTGGATTAAATTTTATCATTAATTCACATATGAATTTGATGTGAATTTCATTTGCCCAAATATCATTTTCATTTAAATAATGGAGTTAGTTTAATTCCAACAATCCCCACATTATTGGAAATTGTTCTCGTGAATATACATGGATACAAATATAAATATAATAATTTAATAATAAAATAATAATATAATAAATCACAAATAATATATTAAAATAAAAAATGGAACACTCTTATAAATTTGAATATTTATGTGAGAGTAAATGGATACTTGAGTCGGATTGTGGGTTAACCTGCCCATAAACTTAAAACAGTTAAAAATAAAATTAAAAATGATATTTGTATGTTTCGAACTTGCAACATAACAAAATAAGTACAACCTTTAACCAAGTGTGGTTGAGATGTTGTTTGTCGAAGGATAATAGACCAGTATAATTTGAAAGTGGTTAAACAAATATGAATCAAATATTTGATTGACCAAAGTGTGAGGTCACGATACTAATTATTAAAAAATATGAATCAAATATATATTGACAAAGTGAAAGTGTAAAGTTACGAGATAAGAGATTCATTCGGAAAAAATATGTGATGAAACATGTGAGAAAATAAGTTGTTTTTATTGAAGTGATTAAAATGTGGAATGAGAGCGTTATATTTTTTATTTTAATAATTGTAAACAATTGAATAAATATTATTATTATAATTTTTTAATTTATTTTGTTTTTATTCTTATCTGTGTGCATCGCATATAAATTTTCTTAGTATATGTAATTATGTATGCTTAGTGGGCGTTATGTACTCCTGTCAACAAAACTAGGTATATATATATATAAAAAAATAGAATGAGCTTGGGTGGACTTAAGCCCACCTCAGCCTGAGCTGCATACGTCTCTGAGAACAAGAGAACGACCCATCAACCCAATGTAGAGATTGTTGATATTGAGTTGATGGGTCATGCCCAATTAAATGAAGTGTCCAAGAGAGAGAGATTTTATATATGTGTGAGTGATATATATAAAAAACAATGGTATAATTGAAACGTTTGATTGTGATAGTAGAATCGAGTTCCTAATAGAGCTCGACAGAGACGTAAACCATTTTTGGGTCGAACTCTGATATCAAATTTTGTGTTATTATATTCTTTGTGGTTTCTTGTTGTTTAAATTTCTCAGTTCTTTTATGGATTAGGGGAGAATTTCCCTACATAAATTAAGTTAAAATACAGAATATAAAACATATTAATGCAGCTAATATACAACATCACAACGCGGTTAATAAAACATGATAACGTAGTTTATAAAATATGACAACGCAATTAATGAAACATGACAACACAAAATACAAAACTTTACAATGTAGAATGAACATAAATTAAGTTAAAAATGAAAATACAGTTTGTATACAAATGAAAATGCAGTAAATACAAATGAAATGTATTTTATATAAAAAAAAAATGCAGTTTATATACAAAATGAAAATGAAGTTTAGAATGCAGAATGATATTTTAACGTATTCTTCGAAAGATCCCAAAATTTTGCTGCTATTTTTAAATGTAGAAAACTCAGTGTTGTTGAAGGTTAAAGGAAGAGACTTCTTCGATTCGACAATTTCATAGTTTCAGCCATTGTTGCTACTTTTGATTGATAGAGATCGTTCTCTTTTAAGATTTATAAATAATTTTGTTATCACTTGTTTAAAAAATATTAGTAAAAAAACCCTACAAACTTTAATATTATATTTTAAACAATCAAACCAAATTATAAGATTATTTAATTAGTATATTAATTAGGGATGAATAGGAAAGTAAAAATTAACCTCTTTATTAAATAAAATAAAAAATACTAAAACAAAGTTTGAACGAATAAATTACCGTTAAAATAAATTAGGAACTAACTCAATTACTTCGCGTTTAAATTGAATCACCAACCTAAACCGATACTCAATAAAACAATATCATTTGGTGATAAACCTAAAATTCTTTTCAAATTTGAGGATTTTTCTCATTCGGCCTATTTCTCTTTGATATCAAATATTGCAAATTTATCAGGTGAATAAATAAGATGGGCAATCTTTTTTATGTCTAATCATTTTTATGTATGAAATTTCAAATTCTTTTATAATATATTAAATTTTTTATATTTAATATTTTTACATGTTAATTATTCTATAACAACAATAAACACCAAGGACAATATTATTAATCTAGAAGAAGAAATAAAAAAATAATAACAGTTCAATTATGCTTTAGTGGTAAGTAACACTAGCCTATCATATTAACCCTAAGTTTTTTAAATACATATTTTATTAGTAAGTTTTTATTTGATTTTGTTTAGTTAATTATTTTATAAACATGTTTTTATGAATAATAAAAGTCTATATTCAAATAAACATAGAGTCAAGACAAAATATAAACAATGTAATAAAGTATAATATAAATTTATAAGAAAAAACAACCAAACCAAACAATATTAACTTATATTTGTAATATAAATAGGATAAAAATGCTATTTATTTATTTTCCCAAATAAATAAAATGTTTTGTAACAAGAAGAAAGGGTAATTCTGAAAATAAACCACGATTTGGCCAGGGCCGGAGGGAGGGTTTTCCGTTTTCCAGGTAGTCCTTTTGGAAGCAAGCTTTCTAGAGCCAAGTCCCTCTCTCTCTCTCTTTCTCTCTCTCTCACACACACACACAGATGTCTTTCCGGCAATCAGCGGTGCGTTTCCTGAGAGAAGTAAGAATTCCTGGTCGGGCAATGAAAGCATTTTCTTGGCGAAGTCTGTCCAGTCCACCGATGCATGTTGGTTAGTCTAATCTTTTTGTTTACTAGCAAAATTGATTCTTTTACAAAAAAATTATGAGTATTCTGATGAGTGAGACTTTTTTCTTATCATAGGAAAGCACTATGTAATGTTCTGACTGTGCAAATAGTGCATTTTCTTATATCTCGTTTAAAACATTAAATTTGGTATCTTAAATCCAAATGGTTGAAGCTTCAAGATGGATTACAACTTGGGAAATTTTAAGTTCTTATTTTTATCCAAAATGTTATATGCATTTGGATTGTTTTGTGTTGACATTCATTTTATTGCTTTTTTATAGGTGAAAGAGAGGTTCTTTGTCAATGTTCTTATGGAGGTCGTTCTTGGGGAAAGCATCACAGGGAGCTTTTGCCTTGGATATATCTGTCTGCACATGCTGGTATAAGTTCATTAGTAATGTAGTTGAAATTCTTGTAATCCTGTGATTCTTTGAGGTACGATTTGTAACATATGATGATACCTTCTTTGTTACTTGTTAGTGATATGGGTATCGGTAGTGATTAAAAAAAAATAGTAATACTGATTTGGGCTTAGGATCATTTTGTACCCTGTATATACAAGTTGGTTTAGTGAATAAATTATAACATACTTTACCTTAAATAAACATGGAATCCCTATTTTCTTGCTTTTGTTAAGAAAAGGAAAAATTGAAATATCCCTATTTTCTTCTTAGGTGTCTGCCATTATTGCTGAAGGTATGAATATTTTACTCACTGGTTCAATTATATTTACTTAATTTTGAAAAACAAGTAAAATCATTGAGATTCTAATTTTTTGGTTTTATTTTCTTAGAGAATATTACTTGTTGGATATACTTGTTTCTGGTCCTTATCTTGTAACCAAGAGATATAATTGCATTGGCTGATTAAGTGAAAAAAGTTTCTGTTGAAAATCTATTGATTCCACTTCTATCCATCTTTTTGTTTTGCTAAGAGTTGCATCCATATTCACTATTGGCATTGAATTGCTTGGATTAATATTTATTTTTTCTATATATGTTTCTGAAAAAATACTATATAATGTTAGTTTTCTTGACTTAACTTTTCTTGTTCCCAGCGGTATTTCTTGGTTTAAATGCTAGCCCAGCATTTGCTGAAGATGTTTCCGTTGAACTAAGCCCCGAGAATGATGTCAATGGATTACGCAGAATTGAAGATGGCTCTGTAATCTCAAATGAACATACGTCAAAATGGAGGGTTTTTACTGATACCGGAAGAGACCTGTTCTTGCAGGTAAGTATGTACTTATATAATCTCATGCATGTTTATTTGATGCTATCTCAGTTTTTTGTGTCAATACGCGCTTTGCTCTGTAGGGAAAACTAGATAAAGCTGAAAAATTGTTTCTATCTGCACTAGAAGAAGCTAAAATGGGATTTGGTGAAGGGGATCCTCATGTTGCATCTGCCTGCAACAATCTGGTTTGTGATTCACTGTCTTTCAAAATTAACAGTCCCTAAATTTGATGTACTTAAATGGATTATCCTGGTGGTTTTTGTTGCAGGCAGAATTATACCGTCTTAAGAAGTCTTTCGAGAAAGCAGAACCATTATATATGGATGCAATAAAAATACTTGAAAATTCATTTGGGCCAGAAGATGTACGGTAATGCATGAGCTTTAGACTCATTTGTGCTTATTTAGGAAATTGTTATTTCATTTAATTGGTTTTTATCTAGTATTTCCTATAAATTACATTCTCCTAATGTTTAATCTAAACCACCCGATAGACTCGTCAATATTCGTCTCTTCCTTATTAACAAGTTGATGGCTGCGACGATAGGGAATTAAAGGGAGATCTGTTTTGAGCTTATGCTTTGTTTGGTTTTTAGGATTCTTATACTTTTGAGTCAAAAATAAAAAGAAAAAAAACCCAGTTTGATATTTCAGATTTACCTGGAAGAAATCAAGCCTACTAAGGACTTTTTGCACCAGATCTTGTTTAAGTCATCTAAATAGGTTTGATTTCTTCCAGGTAAATAGGGTTAATGGTGCAAAAGGTCATGGTGCACCATAAATAGGGGTTTTCATTAGGATTAGGTTTTAGTTCTCTAAATAGGGTTATTTTCCTTCATGACATTAAGATTTTATCAATAGAAGAAGTATTTATTTTAGTCCCTTCTCTTAAATTCTTTATGTCTGTCTCTAAATTTTCCAAGTCTAGCCCCTTTTCTCTCAAAATCAGTCCCAATTTACGGTTCATATAAGAGCTAAATGCAACAACAATCTTATTTCAATGCAGGTTTTGACTTGCTACTGATTCTAATTTTGATTTGACATTAACTACTACATACATCAGTATTTAACCTATTTCGACCAAATATTGGAGTTGTGACTACTATGGCAATTGAACCTGAATGTTGATACATCTGGGAACTTCATATCAAATTAGACTAAAGTCACTTTCCAATAAGGAAATTAAGTAGTATCAGTAATATTGACAATAAGAGCTTCAGTCTCTATTTTCAAGTAAGTGTACGAGCTTCAGAATTCAAACAAAGCTCAGAATTGAAGACGCATACTGTGCAAAATAAATAAATAAATGCTATTGCTTTAGGTAAAGCTGCATAAGTCCCATAGCAAATCAGTTAACAAAAAAGTATCCCCCTCTGGGGAAGCTGCATAGCCACCTTAGTAATAAATCTATCCATGACTAATACTTTAGTAGCAAAGTTGTCGTGACTAGCAAAAGTGTATAAAAGTAGTTGTAGAGCAAGTATAATCGTAATATATGGTATTCTTTTATTTTGCCATAAAAGTTGCATTGATTTTAGTTTTTCATTCCCAATGTTTTCAGAGTTGCGGTTGCCTATCACAACCTAGGCCAGTTCTATCTTGTACGGCGAAAATTGGAAGAAGCTCATCAATGCTATGAGGTAAGAATCCCTCTAGGAATGTGGTTCCAGTTTGTATTTGATGTGTATAATCACAGAATGGAATGTTTTGTCCAAAAGTTTTTGCTTGTACACTATTTTCTTTAAAGCACATTGTGTGCTACAGCTATCACCAACTTCTAACAACTTTGTCATGTTGTGTTCATCATTTATATTCCTGGGCAGCGTGCTTTGAAGGTGTGAATAGCTCTACTCATTGGTCCATCCTTTAATTTCCTTACAAAATATCTCTTCTGATTCCGTATACATATGGTGAATTGCAGATAAAGAGGCGTGTTCTTGGACATGGACACCCAGATTATGCAGACACAATGTATCATCTTGGAACGGTGATGTTCATAACTTTTAATGTCGTTTAACTCTATTCATAAGCATTAATCATTAAAAACAAAAAGTTGCTTACTACAAGCATGGTTTATGTTTCTATCATCACATATCAAAACATAATTTCATTATAGATTATTAGAACCAAAATGTGATTCTGGAAATGATCGTGATTTCATTTACATCCTTAAACAGTTCAACAATTGTCTTGTATAATTTGGTTTTTCTACGATGATATTTATTTTTATATACAAGTAATCCTGGTGAATTTTGTATTGTATGATAAAAATAAGAGTTGTGTAAATTTGAATTTGTTTCAAATTACAGGTCTTTTATCTCCAAGGGAAAGAGAAAGATGCTGAGGCCCTTATACAAGAGTCTATTGTGATACTAGAGGTGTCTGAGAGTCATTTATTAAATCTTGATTGTACAATGTGATATTCTTCTAATTCTTCTTTGACCGTGTAGGAAGCTGGTCAAGGGGAATCAATCAGTTGCATGAGGAGACTTCGTTTTCTTGCCCAGGTTATATATACCACATTGTCTTCATGATGCCTTCTTAGAATGTCTTGTTCTTTACTTTGTATCCTTGTTTTTATGAGCTTGTTTGAGCTCCTTTCATTTTCTCATCTGAACATGTCCATGCAGAAACTGTGTATTAAGGTATAACTTTATCATATCACTTGCAAAATTAATCTCTTTTCTTTTAAGTTTGTTTATGAACAAGCCAGTGATATGAGATTGTAAAATCAGGAGTCTAATGCCAAAATAGGGTGTGGACTTTGAATGTCATGTTTATTAGAGGATTCTGTCTCTCTCTCACACCACATACATAATCTCAAACAAACATGAAATGCTTATACCATTATTTTAAACCCCCCCCCCCCCATTTTTGGCTTACAGATGTATGCAAAGTCAGGTCGTCTAGCAGAGGCCGAGAATATACAAAGAAAGATTCTGCATCTTATGGAATTATCAAAGGTTGGATTTCATTTTTTTCTCTTCTCTTCTTTCTAAATTATTATTTTTCTGACATGATTCTTGGTTAATACGAGCAGACACACTTTGCATCTACTTTTGATTTGCATGCATCAAACTTTTCATCATATTTGAGGTGGAATATGTTAAATAATTTAAATGTGCATCTTAGTGTTTGAAATAAAACAAAAGAAGTCTCCTCATTGTGATTGCAAACTGAGAAAACATACACCCATCTTCATGTAAAGTCTAAAAAAAATCTCTTTTTTTTTTTGGCAGGGGGGAAACATATTTACTTATATTGTATTTTTATAAAATTTTATAGAATTCTTTCCCATAAGTTGGTAAATTATTATTTTTTTTCTACCATAGGGATGGAATTCTTTGGACACTGTAACTGCTGCTGAAAGCCTTGCCTTGACCATTCAATCAATTGGGAAATTACTAGAAGCAAGGGAACTTCTAGATAGGTGAACTTATAAAGAGTTATTTCAAAGATGTAAATGCCATCAAATTGTAAAATCCACTAGATTAGTCGTTTTTCCGTTGCAGATGTCTTGAGGCTCGGAAAACCCTACTTCCTGAAGAGCATGTGCAGGTTTTTGCTTTTGCCTTCATTTTTAAAGATGTTATAATCCCTTGTTCATCATTAACATTTTCTTGTATTTCAACTAGGCTTAACCCGCATGCCTTGTGATATTGAGTACTAATTTGTACATGATAATTTTTTTTACCATTAGATGAGTAACATGATCATTCAATTCAAAGTCTCCGTTATAATTTAAACTATTTTAAAAATCTTTGATAAGTTTAATATTTCACGTGAATATTTCATGTTAGGAGCTAGATTAGACTGTACCAGTGTACCTTGAAATGGTCATGACTCGTGTGTACCACTTTGAGCGACCTCTATATGCATCCACAACCAAATTTCTTGTCCACTTTCAGCAGATCATGGATATTCTTCACTCTCCCCAATTCAACCAAACTTCATATTCTCTCATGATCTCTCACTCACACCCACTATCCAACTCTTTTTTTTTTGGAAAACAGCTTAGAGACATTTCATTAAAAATCCCAAGAGTGGGAGAAAGGGTCAAAATTAAAGCTAGACAATCCCTAGCTTTGATTAAAGGACTACAAACACGACCGTAGAGTATCTGATTGGAAACAAACAAACAAAGATTACATTATCAAACAGCAAAAGCATACAAGACCTACAGTTTTAAAATTCAGATTCTATTGTGAGCTTTCTTTTTGACTACTCTTACTCTGCTTTATAATCCCAATCTGCATTCCTCGAATTCCAGCAATTATATTCACGTCGCATCCTCACCTGTTTGGCTCTAGGCTTTACTAATGGTGATTGAACTGTTGCATATGATGATGTTTGTTTGTGAACTGTGTTTACATCCTTCCTTTGGGTTAGATTTACTTTAGTTGAGCCAACACTTATCTGATAAAAGAAGTATTTCAGAAACTTCACATTTACCTGCTCATTCCTTGGCTTTAACTTTGCCTGAGTTGCTTCGATCTACTTTCGTAGTCTCCTCTTCACTTTCCTCCAACTCTTTTTTGCTTTATAGTTTCCAATCTTATCCTTTCACGTTCTCTATACCTAGTATCTCCAACCATTTTTTTTCTCTCTTAACTAACCCAATTTAATTTAACCTACTCTTTCTTTCTTTATCTCTACCCACTATGCACCAAAACCTAGCTTTATTCATTTTTCTCTTTATATACTATCTTCCAATTAAGGGTGCGAGTAAAATCATTCAAACTTTCTAATTTATGATAACCGAACTGCATAAACAAATGACCAACAATCTCTCCAAACTGCTCGGTTAATAACATAGTCAAACAAATCGAATTCTTTCAGCTAGGATAGTTCAACTTCTCTTTCTCTTTAAGATGATTCTAAAATAAACGGATAAAATATCTAGCCCAATGTGTGTGACCGATTGTGGGCTTGATGATTATAAATGCAATATGAATATTGTATGCTAGAGATGTTTCTGGGAGATTTATGTGGGCTATGATTGAGGTTTTTTGATGATGCTAGAGTTAAGGTTGGTTGGGCTCAGCTAGTATTAGAATTAGGTTCGGCTAGTATCCTTTGTGCTCAATTTCTGTCTTTGGATTAAGTTTCACTTTTAACGATAGCCTTATGAATTGGGTTTCAATGTCAGATAGCTGGAAACATGCTTCATATCTCTAGGGTGCAAATGCTACAATCGAGCCTGTTAAGGAAAACAAATATTTCGGAAGCACTTGCTGAGCTTGACAAAGCAAAGGGTTACCTATGCAATTCAATAAGGTTTGCATCATTCACTCTTATCTTTGGTATTTGTAAACCAATAGTCAAATTGGTTCAACTTTAGTCTAACGAATCATCCTTTTCAGGCTTTTGTTCAAATCGTTCATAAAATGCAGTTATTTACTTGTTGATGTTTTTGCATTTCTTGGATACTGCTAAGTCTCTATCCTTAAAAAGCCTTTTATGCAATGTCTTTGTATAGTTTCACTAACCAGCCTCTTCAAGTAGCTTTTCTTGAACTGACTACAACCTAGCCTAAAATGCAAAGATAGCAATATATGTGGCTAATAGAAATCCATAAGTATGCCAAATTATAAATTATTTTTTGGAAATACATAATTATTCATCTGCTTACGTGTTATAAATCATTGTTTAAGTTTTTACAAAACGCAATCAAAAATATAAATTAATCCTACCCAAAAAACTAGTGTTCTAAAATCCCAATTATGTGTGCATTTGTTCTATTTCTATAACAGTTTGTGTTATTCTTTTTCAAAATTTAGGAGCTTGTATGTGCCTTAGATTTTTAATGAGAATCCTCTTTCAGTGAATTTAAATTACTCCATTTTAGATTCCCATAATACTTTCTTCCTCTTTCATTCTCCAAAACACTCCAATAATATAGAATTCAATGTTCACAGAATATAATAGTTACCTAATATTTAAATCCAAATTCCAAATTATGGTGTTCGTTATATTCAAATGTAACATTTTAATATTTTAGATTTATTTAAACTCCTCTCTCATACTTTTACTTACATAACAGCTGTATGAGTTGCTTCAAAAAACCATATATTTACTTTGATTTTACAATTTAATTATGTTTAATGGTGTCATAATTTCCTATATAGTTATGGATTTTTCATATGCAATTTGATGACTACTGCAGGATAGCTAAGCTAATTCTTTATAAATCCAAAAAGGAAGGTGGGGGGCAACAATCTTATGGGTTATCTAGAAGAGGAGCCACAAAGGATGTGCATGTAGCATTGGTTATACTGGTTAGCTCCCATAACTTTTACTTTAAATGCTTATGTGATCAAAGTTTAGCAGATGCTTGGTCTTAGATTCCCGAAAAATTAGCTTTTTACAAAATCGGATATGAAATAGTGGATCTGCATGGTCCCGAATAAATTGGCTTCCATCTATTTAAAATCAATTCTTGATTGATTCATGAATCAGTATCATTCACATTGACATGCTTAGTTCTGCTACAGTTGCAGGCATACAATGCCCTTGCACAGTTGGAGATCGAAAAACAGGAATTACTGCAAATTGAGGTTGGCATTTTCATGTATACTTCTTAACTTCAGTTTTTGATAATATATTCTGCAAATTGAGCATGTTTGATGATTTCTGAACAGGGTGGTGATAAGCCTTCCTCCATTCCAGAGGCTGAAAGTGCTCTACGACAATGCATATCCTCATTCAAGGAGGTAAAGTAACTGAATCATAAAAACCATATATTTTTTTTTATTTGGTGAATTTATTAAACCCTAACATTAATAATGGTATGTTCCTTTGTTGTTTCAGTTTGTGACAATGGAAGTATCTCCTGAAGTAAAGTTGGAGTATGTATCATGTATGAAACGTCTCTTAGCTCTTATAGACGATTATGGAACCGCCCGCCATTCACAAGAAAAAACTCAGCTGCAAGATGAGATAAGACGTGTCGAGAGAGACAACTCGATGGACCAAAAGCGCAAACCATAAAAAAACTTGCATATGAATACAAGGATTCCTTTTTCTTCTATAATACAGACTTAAAATTGTTGGAAGCATTACTAATCTTTTTTGGGACAAAATCTCATTTATTTATATTATTTTCTAACAAAAAAAATTAATTGTTGTAAGAGGGTGTATAAATATTTCATTAGTTTTTGTTAGATAATAACACCACATAAGTAAGGTTAGGTTACTTATGTAGGTATGATAATGGGGGCAGATTTGGTTTGGTTGATCATCCCATCACATTTTACTTTAGAGATTTTTCGGTTTTGTGAATCATATTTACTTTAGAGATTTTTTGGTTTTGGGAATCATATAAATAGATATATGGGTGATTTTATATATTAATTGTATTTATTAGTGTTTGAAATAAAATCGGGACGGAAATTCAAATATCATCCCGATTTTTTTTTATATGTAAGGACTTTTACAATAAATGTAATTTTTATTTTGGTTTACATAATAAATTTAAATATAA
The DNA here is from genome assembly GCF_907164915.1 of Impatiens glandulifera. Lineage (NCBI taxonomy): Eukaryota > Viridiplantae > Streptophyta > Magnoliopsida > Ericales > Balsaminaceae > Impatiens > Impatiens glandulifera. The sequence goes on along the minus strand of NC_061862.1, from coordinate 17,970,685 downwards.
TTTTATTAGACTAATTAAAAAATAAATAATTTTAATTAAAACTTAATTTTTTTATATATATATAAAAGTACTATTTTAAAATTATATAGGTGGTAGAAAATAAAAATGGACTATTTTTTTGGTTTTTGGCATAGTTTTAAAATACGAAATTCGACCGATTCGTAAGGTTAACATTATTATCTGCGTTTTTGGTGAATCTTCTTATGACAATCGGTATCCTCTTTTGTGGAAGTAACTCTTTAGTTATACTGAATTGAACTCGGAGTATTCGGCTTTAAGTTGGATTTCAGGTGACCTTGATTTTCGATTATCTTGGTAATATACTGATTTTTTTTCCGATTCTTTGATGGAATATTTGTTTTGAATTCGTTTGTTTCGTTCAAATTGTCTAATACAATCTGCAAATAGCTGTAATTTCAATTCTACTAGGGTTTTCTTTTTTTAAAGTTAAAATTGTTGTTTCATCTATCTATCTATCATCTGTTTTTAATGATTATGAAACACATTTTGATGTTATTTGGAATGTTCAAAGTTCTAGGTTACGAAAATTGATCTTCTCTTAAACATTTTGAGAGTTATGATTTTACCGATGAAGTACACTTTAATGTTCATGGAAATGTTCTAATGCGATGCGATAAATAAAGCGTTTTATAGATAACTTTAGTGTTACTTCACATTATATTATGCATAGGTGATTCAGTTGCCAACATTCTGTTTTAAAAAGATAACTTTGTCATATATCATGTTTTAAAATGTTCGAGATTCATGTTTTTGCTTAAATTTATGTTTCTAAACCTGGAGGTCCATTTCTGTTAGGCTGATTATTGGAGTTGAAATGTTAAAATTTGGTTAAAATTCTTTAAAAAAAATAAAGATATGCAAGTGTTTGAGTTTTACTTGTATTTTGATTTTAAAACCAATAGTTACTTCTTTTAAATGTTTCGGATCTTGTAAGTGTTTGAGATTATATGATGATAAGTATCAAAATATTTAATTTTTTTTTAGAAAAAAATTTAAACATGTAGTAAACGGTAGATATAATAATAATAATATCTACCAAGAAGATGATGACAGTATAAGTTCTTGGGGAGGGAGGATCGGAGATGAAGATTTGAGATCCTTGGGGGAGGAGCGGGGAATGGAGATGAAGACTTGAAAAGCATATTGAAGATCCAAACCGATCGCTTTTGTGGATGTAAGTTCGTATTATAAAGGAACATACAATAATTACTAATGTTAGGGTTTTAGCAGTATCTATGATGACGATGAACATTTGATTTTGGGGATCGATCAGGAAATCACGGAACCCTAATTTCTCAAAGTTAATAATTCGTTTTCTTTACAGAAAACTGGCCAAAGAAACCTGATAATGGAAGATGAGTCGAAGCTAGTAGTAGTTCATAAAGGGGGATGCCATTGCAGGAAAGTTCGATGGGAAGTGAAAGCAGCTGATAGTGTTGTAGCTTGGAACTGCAATTGTTCTGATTGTTCCATGAGGGGAAACACCCATTTCATTGTTCCATCAGAAATGTTTAATCTGATCGGAGATTCTGAACAGTTCCTAACAACCTACACATTTGGAACTCACACAGCTAAACATAAATTCTGTAAAGTATGCGGGATAACCTCATTCTACATCCCGCGATCGAACCCAGATGGGATTGCTGTTACATTCAGGTGTGTAGATCCTGGAACTCTGGCTCATGTTGAGATTAAGAAGTTTGATGGAAACAATTGGGAGGGATCATATGTTAAGACTGGTATTGCATCATGTTCGAATCTGAATTCTTAAAGTGTATTTTGAACTTATTTTGTTTGATGTGTGGATTGAAATTGTTTTGTACTCAAATATTGTATAATGTTGCATAATAAAAGCATTCAAATAAATATAAACAAAAACCAAGTCTTTGATCCCAAAAGAAAGAAACCCAAAAAAAGAAAGAATCGAATGCAAGTTCGTCCACAAAAAAACTTCACATGAAGTCGTAATCATCGTACCCATCATCATATCCTTCAACAATCGTTTCGTCATCTACCTTTTGAACTTGCAGTTGTTTCTTCTTGGCACCTACCAAAGAACAAAAAGTCCAACATTTTATTTTCAGCAGCAACCAATATATGTGCATGATTTTACAAAAAAAACCCTGGTTAATTACCTGTCTTCTTTTTACCAGCATTGGCTTCCTTTTCAGCTTTAAGTTTTTCATTTGCAATTGTATTAACAGAAGAAGCAACCTCCTTAGAGTTTTCAGCTTTCAAGTCACTCATTGACAATCTCATTACAGCTTTAAGCAACCGGATGTAATGGTAGCTTTTCTATTCAAATCAACATCAAATTCCTTATCAGATTTCATCATTCGACAGTGTATTATTAACCAAAACAACAAACTAACCTCGTAAGGACGTAACTTGTGAGAAATGAGTTCTGCATACTCTAAAAAGTCATTTTCAGATTTCGGGATGAAACTATCAAGACTCTTCTCATCGACTTTTTTAGCAAACAACTGCACAGTAGACTTGTAATCAGCTTCCTCCACAAGCCTGCGATTAAATATAAACAACATCAACATCTCCAATTAACAAAACAATGAAGGAAATTCTCAATGCCCAATCCATTTGAGTAGCCTTTAAGGAGCCATTAACAAATCACACATAATTCACCTTTGTTGGCGAAGCTTTTCTGCCACGGGATCAAGTGATTCTTCCTTTTCTACTTCAACTACAGCTTTCCCTTTTTTGTTAGTAGCCTTTGCAGTTGATTTTTTTGGGACCTTCTCAGCAGGAGGTACAACAGGTGCAGGCACCTGATAATATATCATTTAAACAGAGAAGACGCGACATCAGAAAGAGATTAACAGCAGATTCCATGTAACTTTATATCATCTGAATGTTCAACCAGTTATAGGGTACAAATAACTAAAGCATAAAAGATGATGCGTCGTATTAGAAAATACATCAATTGGAAAAAAGGAACAATATAGAACATTACTGGAGTAGGCTCCTCCTCATCCTCCCAAGAATCCTTTATACCATCTTCATCCACATCTTCGTCATCCCACGCATTTCTTTGTTGCTCCTTTTTAATAACAGGTGAAACAGGTTCGTCTTCTGTAAGAAGTAAATTAGAACATCATCACACTTGTGTTTCCAACAAACAGTGACTATGAATAAAATCTAGGACAACAATAAATTCAAAAGCCTTAATTATGAGAGACAATTAGTATTAACTCATAAATGACATTTTTTAATGTCTTAACACCAAATAACCATCCTTAGCTAAAATCTAAAAGGCTGATTGCTTTTGCTAGCAGATATGCAAGAAGTAGTACCATAAATTCATAATCATGTGAGAAAATGTTCTTCAACTCTTTGTAAACATCCAAGTCTAACCACATATATCATCAGATAGTTCAATTCATATGGATTAAACTGAACCAAATTAATGAGATTTTGGTGGTTAAAAAATTGCATTTGGTAAACAGAATCAGAAAGTCTTACCCCAGTCGTCCATTGTAATGTACTTCTGATTAAGTAAAACTTTAACCTTCTTCTAACTTCTTGAATCTGCATTTACACACGGGAAAAAAGATATGTTAGATCAAAACCTGAAAGACCAAAACAGGAAACAGTTCTTCAAAATTGCCCTGATAAAACTATCTATTCTCCAGAAAGAAGATGCTCTGTTATTTCTAGTTTCTTAGAGCATCAAATAAGATACAGCAGAAAATAACATCATACCCATCTTCCAAAGTTTCGTTTTGATGGCACTAAACAACATTCCTACTGAATTATCCGATTTGCAGAAAATTCTTTAGCTTTCTCAAACTAAACATCTTAATGAATATTGAATTCATACTTAGAAATAGTAATCACAAAGTTATATCTCCATCTAAATTGACAGAACTCAATAGTGTTGTTATCTGCTAATGATCGGAATCAGAAAAAAACTAAAAACAACAAACACCCTTTGATTTAAACATATTGCACTGTTCAAGAGAAAGATCGCAAACAATCAACTACGAATGGGGATTAAAAAAATCTAATGTAAAAGAAAAACTTATGAGAATTAGATGATTCCAAGAAATAAACTGATTTTGCATCAAAATAGATGCAGAAAGCCGTGACAAAGTCAGTAAACTTGCCTTGGATCAGCTGCAGAGAGTAAAGAGTTTAGAAAAAACCCTATAAAGGAAATTATGATCGCCAAACGCAGAAGATTCAAACTTGGACCCTGAGTTGAATCGCGTGACTGCTGCTGGAGAAAGAGAGGAATTCGAGGCAGGTGCCGTCTTATATTGATTGGTCTGGCTTAACGAACCGTCATGACCCAGTCCAAATTATAGATTTGGATTTGGATTTGGACTATAACCGGATTTTGCTCGGTTAAGTTAGTTATTTCACATATAAAAATTAATATTTCACCAATAAAAAAGATTATATATATTTTTACACTCTTATCATTGATATATTTTTTTCAAAACTAATTATTTCACCAATAAGAAATAAGATAATAACTATATTAAACAAATACCAAATATAAAAGATTAAATATACATATTTTTACACTCTTATCATTAATATTTTTTCATAAATAAATGGTTCTTATTTATTTTCATACCATTAATTTTAAAATCAAATAATATAAATTTTATAATGTTATATTATCTTACAATAATAAATAATAAGTATAATATTCTTTATACATTTAATTAAGTTTAAAATGTATAAATATAAATTATATTGTTTTAAATGGGTCATAGTACAATTTTAAGGTCGTAAATAAATTAAATCGAATTGAAATCGCTCAAACAAAATTAAACGTTAAAATCGAGCAATTTATCAAACCAATCACAGTGATTCTGTTGGTTGGTGGACTAAATATTTAAAAAGTAATATTTAAATGAGACGAAACAAAAATTAAACATTTAAACTGTGAATGAGTGATGTTTTATAAATTTATAACCATTAAATCATAACATACCTCTAAACTAATAATAATAAGAAATTATCATTAACTTAGGGGTGCTTGGTTCGAATAAAGGAATGAGAATATAAACGTAATTGATAAATGTGTGGAATGAGAATGAATATGATAGATAAAAGTATGGTGTTTGAATTTTTTTATTATATTTTATTTAGTTAAAATATAAAATATTATTATTTTTATATCATATAGATTTAAAATATATAAAATATTGAAGTGTATAATAATTTAATAAAATATAAAAATATAATATCTTATCATACTGATTATATATATTTTTCTATAATACTTAATAATAAAAAATAGTTGAATGATATAAGTTTTTTTAATTATAAATAATTTTTTTTATTAAACTTAAATAATATAAGAAAGAGTTTTTAAAATATTATATATTAATAATTGATCAAATTAAATATAATATTTTATTTAATAACATATATTATAACATATATAGTATAACTTTTTAATAATATTTTTTATTAAAATATTTCATATTTAATTTATTAAATATTTTTTTATATAAAATTGTTATTTTATTTTTAAGTTTTTATATTTTAATTAATTTATTATAATTTTATTATTAATATATAATATTTAAAATTAATTATATAAAATGATTATATTATTGTTACTAATTGTAATTATTATTAAAATTTTATTTAATAAATTATATCTTATTTTAAATAATTTATTGTATTATATAAATAATTGAAATAATTTCTTTATATTATTATTTTAATTATGGAAAACAATATAATTAATATATATAATATTATAATTATAATTATGAGAGAGAATATTAAGTATTAGGAGAGAGATCTCATTCATCCTAGTGTAGAGAGTCATATATGATTTTATCTTTCTTATTAGTGAGTAAAAAAACAGTACTAAGCTGTTTCTTATAAATTTATTTTTATTTGTAATTTTTTTTTATATATTTATTTTTTTGTTTAAATTTATATCTAAAATACCTAAAATCATTTAAAATATTAGTTCGTGTTACAAATATGCACAAATTCTTCTTATACGTTGTATATATATATATATTTTTTTTTAAATTCTACCATTTTCAACTTATATTCCCAAATGACGTCACATATGATTTGTTCTATTTTCAATCAACGATGTTGTAGGCTAAAGAGACGAGGATACTATTACTCATTTTCCTCCTCCATATTTAGATATTGTGTATTAATGGTGTGCCCTAAAATTATCTCCAAGCAATAAAATACATCGATGTTGAAGAATATGAATATGTCCGATAGTCATATAGTCAAAATCTAAATATTAGAGATTATCAAATATAAAATGTGATATTGTAATCCTTAATATGCTTGAATCAATTTGTTAAACAAGACTTATACCAAAAGAATGATTATCTCCATAATGAAAATGAGAGTAAGGATGAATATAATTTGATTTGACCAAAATAAGTTTATTAATCAAACAAACTTTAATCCAAATCTGATAAACACAACCTAACTAAAATCTTAGATGAATCAATAATTTTAATTAGTTATTAAAATATTCAAATTTGGAACATAAAATAATAATAGTTAATACTTAGAGTTAAATTCTTGATTTTATATATATAAAAAAGAAACAATTTTATATAGAATAATAGATAGAAAGATATTTATAACTTAGTTAAATATTTAAAATTTTATACATATTACTTAATAAATTAATATATTTTTATAGATCATTATAAATATGATATATATAATAGTAATGTTACTAGGAGTTTTCACACCCAAAATTATTTTAAAATAATGAAATAATAATAAATGTAAATATTTTATTTATCATATTATTTAATAATAAATTAATAAAATAATATAATTGCAAAAAAAAGTGTAATTATATATAATAAAAGTCTTCTGACTTATCTATAAGGGTTTAAATACAAACTAATTGTCCCGCAAATAATATATAATCAAGAATGATTGGAATAATCTATATTATCCCCAAAATAAAATATATTTATTAAACATAGACTATTTGAAATAGTTTTGTCAACCAACAAGGCATAATTGTTGCCGTGCTATTTATTAAGTCCTATGTATTGTCCTTCTAGAAGAAACAAAAAAAATAACAATTCAAATTATCTTATTCTGTTACCACAAAAACTGAGGGTATATATATTATTCGAAAAATCCTTATCTTCTATCAACAAAATATCGGTAATAAGTTAATCAAAATAAATAAAAGATAACAATAAAAGGAACAGAAGTTCAATTCCAACATAGTACCAAAAAAAAAATTATGATAAAAAATCATAACAAAAACAACTAAAAAAAACTTTCAAACTCAAGTCTAATTTCTCATCTTTCTAATCAATAACAATACAAAATGAAAAAGTAAAAATACCTAGATCATTTTAAGGGACTACAAGAACTGTTTATATGAGTTAATAAAATAAAAATATTTTAATATTTTAATTAATAAAATAATTAATTTAATGATTAAAATAATAATTAAAAAATTGAATAAAATCTAAAAAAACCACATCAAACAAGCTAAATAGAAAATGAATTGGGTAGGTCTCACTTATTATCACATTAAATTTATATTATATATATATATATATATTTGTGTTGTTTTTTATTATTATTTTAAATTATTATTATTATTATTATTATAAAATATTATTATTAAAATGATTATTATCATTAAAAATTATAAAAATATATTTTAAGTTTAAATCGTTATATTTAACAAAAAAAAAAAAAAAAAAAAAAGTTGACGGAAAGGCCATTAGTGACCTTTTTAAAAATTGAATAGGCGATCTGTTACAAAAAATAATTTGAGGGCCAAAAGTAAGCGATTGAAATAATTAGAGGGCTCCCAAGGTAATTTTCCTATTATAAATTATTATTATAAAAATATATTATTATTATTAATATCATTATAAATTATTATTATTATTATAAATTATTATTGTTATTATTACAAATTATTATTATTATAATAATTTTTATAAATTATTATTATTATTATTATTATTATAAAATATTATTATTATTATTATTAAAACATATTATTGTGATTATAAATTATTATTATGATTATAAATTATATTATCAAAAATTATTATTATCAGAAATTATTATTATCAAAAAAATATTATTATTATTATAAAATATTATTATTAAAATTATTATTATGACTATAAATTATATTATTATGATTATAAATGATTATTATTATAAATGATTATTATTATCATTATAAATTATTATCATTATAAATTATTATTATTATTATTATAAATTATTATTTTTATTATTACAAATTATTATTATTATTATAAATTATTATTATTATTATAATAATAATAATTATTATTATTATAAATTATTATTATCATTATTATTATAAATTATTATTATCAAAAATAATAATAATAATTATTATAAATATTATTATTATTTGAATTATAAATTATTATTATCATTATTATTATAAATTATTATTATAAAAAATAATAATAATTATTATTATAAATATTATTATTATTTGAATTATTAATTATTATTATCATTGTTATTATAAATTATTATTATTATTTATTATAAATTATTATTATTATTATTATAAATTATTATTATTATATACAAATTCAAATTCATATAACCTCTTCTTATTTATCATATTATTATTATTTTTATTATTATTATTAATATTATTATAATAAAAATAAAAATAATTATTATTATAAATTATTATTATTATTACTATTATCATTATTATTATTATTATTATTATTATAAATTAATATTAATATTATAAATTAATATTATAATTATTATTATTATAAATTATTATTATAATTATTATAAATTATTATTATAATAATAATAATTATTATAATTATTACACATTATTAATATTACTATCATTATTAATTATAATTATTTTATGAATATAACAAGAGGATATATTAGTGATCTCTCTAATTATATGAATAATAATTATTTTTATTATAATAATATTAATAATAATTTATAATAATAATACTAATAATGATAATAATATTAATAATTTATAATAATAATAATTTATAATAATAATAATTTATAATAATAGTAATTAATAATTATTAATAAAATTAATAATAATATTAATTTATAATAATAATTTATAATAATAATAATAAAAATAATTTTTAATAATAATATTAATTTATAATAATAATAATAATAATAATAATAATAATAATATGATAAATAAGAAGAGGTTATATGAATTTGAATTTGTATATAATAATAATTTCTATTAATAATTCAAATAATAATGATATTTATAATAATAATAATTTTTTATAATAAATAATAATAATTTATAATAATAATAATTTTTGACAAGGATGCAAAAAACGGGATTAATCCGCGATTAATCGGAAATCGAAAAAAAACGTTTCGTTTTTTCTAAAAATCGGTCAACGGTCAACCCGATTAAATTGGGTTTGACCTGATAGTTTAAGGGCTTATTTCAAAATAATCCCTTACTTGAAGGGCTTATTTCAAATCATCAATCTCTTGAAAACCCACTCTTTAGGTTACTCTACCATTTCACCGCAGCGTCTGCGACTCGCCGACTGAGAGGAATCCACTAACCGTCACCTTCATTCTCTCGGCTCAGCCATTTCTCCGCCTCGCCGCCACCATCTTATCCGGCTGATCTAATCGGACAGATTCATCTCCGCCGCATCAATTTCCACTTGCAACCGAGATCAATCGCAAGTGAGGGGTCTGCTTCAAAGGCATCAACTGGTAAACCTGAATCAACTGGGTTCTTCTTCAAAGGCATCAATTGGCAACCGAGATCAATCGCAGGTGAGTTTTGTTTTCCGAGGGAGTCGAGCAGATTTAGATAATGGGTTACCTGAATATTTTCCTCAAAGGCATCAACTGGTAAATGGTAAACCTATAGTAGAATTCTACTCTAGCAACTTAGCCTCTTCCATTTCATGGTTGAATTTTGCTTTGTTGCATCTGAAAGTTCCTGAAACAGTTTTGCTTTCTTATTTGTACCAGCGTGTGCATTCAGCTCGACCGCCAAAAACTAATATGCTTGCTTTCCTAGTCACAGGTGCCCCATTTTTCATCTTGACACTTATGATTTGAATAGCCAAAATATGTAAGAAAACAAATACTATTTTATTATATGTGAGACTGTGATGCACTTGATGCTTTTGACTTTTTAGACTTTTAGACTTTTTAGACTTTAGTTTATAACTTTATATGCTTTTGGACGATAATTTTAGTATTCAACGTGACTCTGTATGAATTTGGGTGTGTTTTTATGAATGAAATTTACTAATTTAGTATTATTCTTAAAAAATAATGAGTTTAGACTAAAAACGATTAATTCGATTAATTTCGATTAATCCCGATTAATCCAATTAATCATTAATCCGTGTGTCAATTAATGTCCGATTACCGATTACTGCAACCTTGATTTTTGATAATAATAATTTATAATAATAATAATTTATAATATAATTTATAATCATAATAATAATAATAATAATAATAAAAATTATTATAATAATAATAATTTATAATAATAATAATTTGTAATAATAATAATTTGTAATAATAATAAGTTTTTATAAGAATAATGATAATAATAATTTATAATCATAATAATAATTTTAATAAGAATAATAATATTTTATAATAATAATAATTTATAATATTAATAATAATTATTATTATAATAATGATAATAATTATAATTTATGATAATAATAATTTTAATTTTATTATAATTTTTAATGTTATATATAATAATATATATCCTTACATAAAAACAACACAAATCTCTCTCTCTCTCTCTCTATATATATATATATATATATATATATATATATATATATATATATATATATATATATATATATATATATATATATATATATATATATATAAAAAAGAGAAAGAGAAAGAGAGATATATTTAAAATATAAATTCAATGTGATGATACAAATTCATTTTCTACTGAGCTTGTTTGATGTGTTTTTTTTTAGATTTTATTTAATTTTTTAATTGTTATTTTAATCTTTAAATTAATTATTTTATTAATTAAAATATTAAAATATCTTTATTTTATTACCTCGTATGAAACAAGTCTTGTAGTCTCTTAAATTGATCTAGGTATTGTTGTTGATTAGAAAGATGAGAAATAAGACTTGAGTTTGAAAGTATGTTAGTTGTTTTTGTTATGATTTTTTATCATAATTTTGTTTGTACTAGGATGGAATTGAACCTATGTTCTTCTTATTGTTATCTTTTATTTATTTCTGTTGATTAATTTATTACCAATATTATTTTTATAGAAGATAAGGATTTTTTTAATAATATACCCTCAATTTTTGGGGGAAATTTGAGGGTTATTACTATATTTAACATAGCCTTACTAATTTTTTCATATATAACTTTTTGTCAGGGCAAAATGTCTCTTTTGCCCTTTAATTTAAAAAAAAATCATTTTTTTTCCGTGTTTTCCCTCCCTCTGTTCAACTCCCCCTACACCGAAGACGACCGATCAGCCATCCTCTCCCCCGAACCCCGAAACATCGACGACGATTCAAACCCTTCCTCTCCCCCGAACCCCGACGAGCCCCCGACGACAAATAAGAGCCCCCGACGAGAAGCAGAACTCCAGAACGACGAATGTGAGTTTATCTTCTATGTTTTTCCCGTTTTCTATCTGAGTTTTCCCGTTTTCTATCGTTTATATTTCATGCATGCTGAAATGGAAGATTGGTTTAGTGTTTATTGTTTAGGTTTAGGTTTATTGGTTGATTGAATCGTTTTGGGTTTAAAATGCATCTGTCGAAGGCTGTTGCAGGTTGTCGCAGGCGAATGTGCATCTGTCGCAGACGAATGCGCATCTGTCGCATGCGACAGATGCGCATTCGCCTGCGACAGATGGATTTTTCGCCAATGCATTTTTCGCCTGCGACCTTTTGGTTACTTGATTGTTTGTACAAACAATGTTAGTTTGCTTTCTGACATTGTGATTTTCTTATCAGATATCTCAGCACAAGTGGGAATGACCCTTTATGCAGTATGTTGATATTGAAGGTCTAATGTACTTTTTTCTTTTCTGGTTTACATTTATATTGATTTTAATGTTGGAAAGTGTGTATAGGTTATTGACAGACCTATGTACTTTAGTACTATAAAGAATCAAATGGAGACAAAAATGGAACTGGTTATAAGAATGTCCGTGACATTTTTGCTGATACGAGGCTAGTGTTCGACAATGCAATGCAGTATAACGATGAAAAGAGCGATGTTCATTTGATGGCGAAGACTTTGTCAGAAAAACAAAGATATTTTTACAATTGTTTAGAACATTCAAATTAAGTGTCTTACAATAAATGATACATGATGATAATTTAAATAATGATGAGAATGATTAAATCTTAGTACCCAGCTCCAATTGATTGTTTTCAAATAACACTAATTTTATGTAAAAAACATCAATAATATAAATATTTTGATTAATGATTATTAGATTGGACAGTAAATTATTAATTATCAATATCATGACATGTCTGATTGATTTAAATGAAACTTAATTTCTCAACACATATATCAACAATTAAACATCATTTATAGTAATCTGATTTCAATATAAATGATTATGACAAAAAAAAACTGCAACAACAAACACCACCACTCAGTGATGAAAATAAAACCCTTCTAATTCACAAACATATCAATCAATCAAAATATCATTCTTTGTATTCAAATTTAGAATTGTTCCTCTTTTACTTAGCATTTAAATCAAACTCAACCCCTCCATCATGCCAATCGTTTTGCCCATTATAAGTCTCTTCGTCGTTCAGAAAATACTCTGAAGGTTCTCTCTGATCATCCCTTTGTGCATTCACCTCTCCACACCCATTGTTATTATTACCCATTTCATTCGGGCTCCCTCCATCCTCAACGCCCATTCTGTGTGCCCACCCATTGTTATTATTACCCATTTCATTCGGACTCCATCCTCAACGCCCATTCTGTGTGCCTCAAAAGCATTCAAACGTACATGCTAGTGAAGTTATGCTCATTCATTGATTATAGACATCAAAATAACACATGCATAGACCAGTAAGCAAAACATAAAATGGAGATTGAGAGATACATATCGCAAACGTCGCAGACGAATGCGCATCTGTCGCAGACGAATGCGCATCTGTCGCCTTCGACAACCTGTAACAGCCTTCGACAGATGCATTTTAAACCCAAAATGATTCAGTCAGCCAATAAACCTAAACCTAAACCTAAACCTAAACAATAAACACTAAACCCTTCTTCCATTTCAGCATGCATGAAATATAAACGATAGAAAACGGGAAAACTCGGATAGAAAACGGGAAAAACATGGAAGATAAACTCACCTTCGTCGTTCTAGAGTTCTGCTTCTCGTCGGGGGCTCTTATTTGTCGTCGGGGGCTCGTCGGGGTTCGGGGGAGAGGATGACTGATTGGTCGTCTTCGGTGTAGGGGGAGTTGAACAGAGGGAGAGGGAGGGAAAACGGGGGAGAAGGGAAAAGACGGAAAAGAAAATGATTTTTTTTTTTTAAAATTAAAGGGCAAAAGAGACATTTTGCCCTGACAAAAGGTTATATATGAAAAAATTGGTAAGGCTATGTTAAATATGGTAATAACCCTCATACGAGGGTTATTTCATCAAATTTCCCGTTTTTGGGTACTGAATAGAATTATTATTATTTTTTGTTTTTCTAGTAGGGCAATACATAGGACTTTAGTACAGTAACACAGAAATATGTAAGCCTAATACAGCGGGATTAAATGAAATAGATGGACTTAGGAGTCTATAAGTACTTAGTGAAGGAGTGTATAGAGTATAAACTACTTGGTGGAATTAAATGAAGTTGATGGACCTAAGGAGTTGATAATAGAGATTAATCAACTAGAAGGAGACTATGTCAGTTTTTGTGTTACCGGGAAGAATATGTCAGTTTTTGTGTTGGCGAAAGAATATGTCAGTTTTTGTGTTGAAGGGAAGAATATGTCAGTTTTTGTTAATGAAGATAGAGATATATTTAGGTTAGTTTTTGTATGTTTACTACTACTAAACATCTCTACAGTAGAGAGTTTGTTTATGCAGTAAACATGGTATAACTTCTGATGTAATTAAGGGTTCCAATTATCAGAAAAGGATCATCACAGAGTATTTGAAGCCTAAGTCTCCTTACATTTCAATATGTGGTGATTAAATACTTTAATTTGTACAATTTCAGTCAAATTTAAGTAACATAGATCTATATATTTATAACATGCATCGCCAAAAATAAAAACAAAAACAATAACATGTTCGAATTCAGAAAGTGTCATCGCAAGAGGGCAAAGAATAGCAAGCATAGCCAAAAACCCGACTCTCCTCTCCATTTCAGTCGCCGTCTCGTTCTTCGTTTTCTCGGCCTCCGACGACAACGTTTCGGCCACCAAGGAGTCCGCCAATGGTGAAAATAGGCTTTCGAACCTTTCTGGAGTCGAATCCGGCCACACCGGCTCCCAAAAATCCGGCATCGATTCAGGGACCCATGAATCTTTCAGAAAATCTATCGATTCCAGCTAATTTTTATCCAGAGAATTGGATAAAGAGGCAAAAGGTGGAGGGTCGACTATTGTGAGAAGAGAGAGACAACGGCGAGAGAAGAGAGAGACAGAGAGAGGTAGAGAATATGATTAGGGTTTCATAATGGAAGAATCTAGAGAATTTTTATTGTGTGTGTGTGTGGGGGTGGTTGGGGGGGGGGGGGTTATAGGGTATAGATGAGACAAATTAATAGAGTTGTTTATGATTAGTGTGTGTTAATTGAGTGGCATATGGTGAATTATAAGTAAAAAATGGTGATAGTTTTAGTAAATAAGTGAGACCATTTTTTCATTTTTGAAAATGTAAACTTTGAGTAGGACGCACAAAATGGCAAAATGTAAAGCTTTGAATGAGACGGAGAGAGTAGTAATTAATGTTTGGGTAGTTTTCGCACCCAAAATTATTTAAAAAAATGAAATAATAATAAATGTAAATATTTTATTTATCATATTATTTAATAATAAATTAATAAAAAAATATAATTGCAACAAAAAATATAATTATCTATAAGGGTTTAAATACAAACTAATTGTCCCGCAAATAATATATAATTAAGTTTGCATCTATATATTTTTTATACCACTCGTAATAATATATAAATATGATTGGAATAATCTATATTATCCCAAAAATAAAATATCTTTATCAAACATAGACTAATTGAAATAGTTTTGTCAACCAATATACTTCTTCTATTCTATTTAAAATTAATATATAAATAACAAGGCATAATTGTTGCCGTGCTACCGTACTAAAGTCCTATTGTACTAGTAGAAGAAACAAAAAAAATAAATAATAATTCAAATTATTTTTTATTCTACCACAAAAACTGAGGTTATATTATTAGAAAAATCCTTATCTTCTATCAACAAAATATTGATAATAAGTTAATCAAAATAAATTAAAGATAATAATATAAAAAAGAACATAAGTTCAATTCCAACATTGCACAACAAAATTATGATAAAAAACCATAACAAAAATAAAATATTTCAAACTCAAGTCTTATTTTTCATCTTTCTAATCAAAGACAATACAAAATGAAAAAGTAAAAATACGTATCATTTTAAGAAACTACAAGGACTTGTTTCATACGAATTATTTTAGGATTTTTTTTTTTTTGTCTAATTTTTTTTTATGAAAAAATAAGTTATTTGGATTTTAAATTTTTTAAAATTATTTGTATTTAAAATTTATAAGGATAAAAGTAAGACTATTTTAATATTTTAGTTAATTAAATAATTAATTTAATGATTAAAATAACAGTGATATAGTGATATGAGAAAAAGAAAAATTGGATAAAATTAAAAAAAAAAAACACACATCAAAAGATCAGCTCCAGTAGAAAATGGATTGTTTAGGTCTTAACTATATATTATCATATTGAACGGTTTATATTTAAAATATATATTTTTTATAATAGTAAAGATATATAATATTATAGCATTAAAATTTATAAAAAAAAAACTAAATTTTAGTTGGTTAATAGGCTTGTTGTTATCATGTAAATATATATATATATATAAATTATTCACATGTGTTATAACATCTTGATGCACAATTAATTAGAAAGATTTCACATATATATATTTTAGTCACTGTGACAAACGACCACATGCTATTATTTAACTTATACCATTGTAAATTATTTATCGTGACATAGGAAAAGCATGCGGACGAATATATATATTGCATAAGTGTCGACATTTATAGGTTGACTTAATGGGAAAAAAGATATTCATACATTACGCATCACAATTTTAGTGAAATCACCCAAACGAACACACAATTAACGCATATATAGATTATTGACAAGTTTGTTAATTTTGAGTATTAATTAAGCCCATTTGGCCATGAGTGACATCAAACCGGCTCCGAGGAGAACTGCAACATAGGACTTCATCTGTAGCCTAAGACTTCCTTGAAGCTTTGGACCCATGAAATCCGCCGAAAGAAGATCCACCAGGGCCATGTAGATTAGTAGCCCCGCCGACGAGGCGTTCAACAGCCCCACCGTTATCAATGCCGACGGGCTATTCTCTCGGTAGGTCTTCGATAATCCAATCCCCAACGCTATCCCAAAAGGAGTCGTCACCGAGAAAAAGAAAACCATTATAGTTTTCTTCAAGAAAGTGTAATCCGCCTGGAGTATACATCCTCCGAGCCCCATTCCTTCAAACATTTGGTGGAAGCAAAGGGCCGCCACCAATGGTTTTAAGGTGCAAACGTTGTTCGAAGCTCCCATTGAAAGCCCGATCACAACCGAGTGCACAATTATTCCAAGTTCTAGCACCTGCATCATGCATACGGTCATGGATTTGAGTTTTTAATTTTACACCGAAACCATTTACAAAAACAAAAATATATATATAAAATCATACGTACGTACCATGGCCACCACTTTATAGCGCATAAGCTTGGAGGCTTCTCCGAGATCTTTAGGTCCGTGGTGGTGGCCATGGACATGACCACCACCGGTTGACACGGCCACATCCATCTCACGGTCTTCAACATCCACCTCTATAACTGCCACGTTTTTCTTGCTATACAAACTAGTGGCCACGGAATCAACCATTAGGGTTACGATGGATGACAACATGGCGACGAAGCCGGTGAAAGGGAACTTATGCCACGGTTTATCCGGGAGGCATTGCGAAGAAAGCATGTCGAAGGAGTCGGGAAGGACGTGCATGAAGCCCGTGGCGAGGATGATTCCGGAGGCAAAAGCCTTGACGATTACAAACAGGCTCCTGTCCGGGCTAAGAGCCGGGACAGACCGAGTTACGAGAGGAAGACTGACTCCGATCATGCTGGTTACGAGAATGGCCGCGATTGCGATGACTTTAAGAGGCAAGGCCTTGGACTTGTTAACGCATCCGCCAAGTTGATCGGATCCGCATTCTTCAGGGACCACCGAATGAACCTGTGAGGCCAAGAAGGAGACTAGGATCAAGAAGCTAAACAAGACTCGATTAACTGCACCCATTTCAAATAACCCTTCTCAATTATATATATATATATATATTTTTTTTTTCTTGTTTTTGAAGTGAAGAGATTAGTTCTTGAATCTCTTCCTTATATAGGGAGGAGAATGATTGTTGGGTTTTGGGCTCATATTTAATTAGAGTTTATATATTGTAATTGGGCTTTAAGCCTTTATTGGGCTTAGGAGTAGTAGTTTAGTCTTTTGGCTTTTGATGTACTCCTATAAATAGAGACATTGTAACCTAGGGTTACTTGGACCATTATTCCATGGAATATCAATAGAATGGACGACTCCCCGAGGATGTAGGCATTGTTGGCCGAACCTCGTTATATCTTGTGTTCTTTATTATTCTTTACCACTTTATCTCTATATCTTCTTTTATCGCGTGTTTAGATTAGATCGTTTCTCAACAAGTGGTATCAGAGCATGTTTTGAGAATGTTTAACCTAATCTATTTGTGAAGATATGACGGAAACCCTAACCACCATTGAAGAAGTTGTTGATATTTGTGCTTTTGTTGAAGATTGTTGGTTATTTGAGAAAACGATTGGAGAAGAAAAAGGGAAAATTATATATCTCCATATATATCTCGTTCTAAAAGGAAAAATCTTTGAAGCGGTCAACAAGTAAGACTTTTTCAACTAAGACTTTTTATTTAAGTCTGTTTGATTTCATAAAATAGGTTTAAGACCTATTTGATTCCAATTTTCACAAGTAAGCCTTGTTTGATTTTAATCAAATTCTCAAAGTTTTGTATGCTTTGATCTTGGATTTATATTGAGGCTTGTTTGACTTGAATTTCTCAAATATGGAGATTTGTGTTTATCTTCTAAGAGATTTGATATTCGTCAATATGGAGATTGAAAATTGAAGTTGAAAAAGAAGGTGGAGTACTTATTCGATGTTGCAGATTATAGAAGACAATTGATGCAACATGTAAAGGGTTTTCTAATTAAAGCAGGTGGCTTTAATGTTTGTTTGCAAGAGTGTGTTTTTGATATGTGTGTTTAAGGGCCGGATTTGGATTTGCATCAAACCTTATGAGTAGGTTTTGATTGGCAATCCCGGTAAGTGTTGGTGCGAAGTTGTCAAGTGGGTGTTGATGCCTCAAGGGTTCTACCAAGAATGATAATTTCTAAGGTATGAGTTGAGGGTGCACTAATCATATATATGGTTTGTTAGATTCTTTCTATGCAGGATTTTGCTAGAAGAATGTGGAGAACAAACGATACATCTTCATGCTTATTGAAAATTAGTTGGAGGTTTTATTATAACCGATTGTTGTCTTGGCATACATGGGTGACATTATTTCACTATGGCGAGGGCTTTGACTTGAAGAAATTCTCGGCTGAAATAAGTTTGGAGAGATTTTTCTTTGGAAACCGGTTATTGAAGAAGTCAAATTAAAAAGGGGTAGAGAGAAAATCTAGTAGTAGATTTTCGCCTACAGCCGCACAGGGTTCATCAAACTGACGATGGGAGATTCAAACAGAGTCTGATTGCGCTGAGATTTTTTCGAGAGGGTTGGTAACTCATTCCTCTACATTTTCAACGGTCGGATCAAGGTTTGGACGTCTCAAAGTTTGTTTTTCTGGGGCTTAAAGTGTCTGCCTAATTTTAATTTTATTTGACTTATTTGGGACCAAAAAGTTTGTATCTTTTTTGGTTATGACCTTATCTTATTGGAAGAGCTAATCAAGATGAAGACTGTGGTGAGATTATGTGCTTTTACACTTGACAAAAACATGATCGAGTATGGAAAGTTGTTATTTATATGGTGTTTACCGATGATAACATTGTCGACATGTTGACATGACAATCCTTTAGGCCAAATTGCAAGATTGCATTGAGTTGGCGGGTGATTAAGGATTGAAACAATTCCAGTTAACACATATTATCAATGAAAGACCAGGAAGAGGAAGACAAATGAAAGACACTTATAAGTTGAGGTGGAGACATCTTGAAAGCAACTCTCAAACGACCGAGAAGAAATCATTGCATTATCTTCTAATGTGAGAAGATAAATAAAAACCTTGAGTGAGATTCCTAGTCATGAAAAAGGGGCTAGATGGGAGACTCGGTTAATTCGAAGGTGATGATTTTATTACTTCTTTTGTTCTATCTTAATTGTCTATACATTGGTGGATCATATATTAGATGAATGGGATGATTGAGACCTTGAATAGGGATTCCTAGTCATGAAAAAGGGGCTAGATGAGAGGTTCGATCAATTCAAATGAAAGGAATTTCGATTTCTTTTAGAGAAACTATATATGATCATTTGAAGCATGGGTGAAGACAATTGAAGAGAGAGAGAGATTGAATATTGAAATAATATTCTTGGATTGCTAGGCGTTTTTGGATTCAAAAAACTAGTAGATTGCAAGCTAATTTATTCAAGGAGAGGTATGAGGTTTAAGTTGGTTGAGTATGCAACGTTCAAGGCAAGATGGGTGACAAATACTTTGTCAGATCTTGAGCTAGAGAAAAGAGATGTCGTGATAGCCTAATTTATTTGTTATGAAGTAGATGATAAAGGTTCGTCTTGGGTCTTCTCGTTTTTTGATCGATATCTTATTTTGAGGAAGTAGACGATGGAAGTTCGTTTTGGGTGTCCTCAGTTTTCGATAGATATCTGATTTTGAAAAAGTAGACGATGAAAGTTCGTCTTGGGTCTATTCGGTATTTTGTTTTCAGTCGGTTGTTGGACTTGAAAAATAAGACACTCAATTTGTGGCAAACAAAGGTAAAGATTATTTTGACATAATAAAGAATTGTTAATTCTAGTTTCCGCATATGTCAACGGGTATGAACAAAGATTGTGAAGAGTTGTTGAATGTCTCTAGTCGCTGAAGTAGCGTAGTTGCCAAGTTTACTTGGTGTTATAAACTCTATGATTTTATCTTCTAAGGGCTTTTGAACGGAAGTGGAGGTGTAATGATTTATCTCGTGAATGGCTCGAACAGTGAAGATTGATGTGTGGCTCATAACTTTTTGATGGCGCGATATACGTAATGGCGGAGATTGTTATTCTTCTAAGGGCTCTTGAATTGAGTGGAGGTGAAGATTGATGGGTACGGCTAGTGTATTTCCTAAGGGACGTGAAATTCGTCAAGGTGGAGATTTATAATTTATTCATCACATCTCAATAAGCGCGGTATTCGCCCAAGGTGGAGATTGTTGGGTTTTGGGCTCATATTTAATTAGAGTTTATATATTGTAATTGGGCTTTAAGCCTTTATTGGGCTTAGGAGTAGTAGTTTAGTCTTTTGGCTTTTGATGTACTCCTATAAATAGAGACATTGTAACCTAGGGTTACTTGGACCATTATTCCATGGAATATCAATAGAATGGACGACTCCCCGAGGATGTAGGCATTGTTGGCCGAACCTCGTTATATCTTGTGTTCTTTATTATTCTTTACCACTTTATCTCTATATCTTCTTTTATCGCGTGTTTAGATTAGATCGTTTCTCAACAATGATATCAAACGATCATCTGTATACTGGGTCAAATTCTATCTTACAAATTAACAATCCAACTTGCATGAACCGTACCGTTATATAAAATATTCATTTAATTTGATGCTTTGGTTGATATTTTTCTTTTTTAAATAAGAGTGGTTTTAGCAACAACCACAAAGCATCAATCCCGAATCAAATAACACAACGGTATACATAAAACTAAAAAATAAAATAAAATTAGAAAATGCATCTCCAACACATTAAAAATAAAGTAACATTTTAGATGGGTCTATTTTTCCTTATAATTCATTGAAATTATTTATGTCCTATTGAAAGATGTTATTTTAGCTCTTCTTAAGAAAAAATTTATTGTATTCAAGTCCTATTAAAAATTTAAATAATCTATTTTTTAATCTAATATAAATTTCAAATAACCCCAACATTAAAAAAGCAATTTATAACTCTCTTTGAGAATTGAAAATGACATTATTATTATTTTATTGATGAAGCCAAATTAGGGGGATCGAATTAAATGACATGGTAGAAAATGTAGATAATCGTGTGTTCGTACCATTTTGTCCTTAATGATTAATGACGTGGCAGTCTAGTGTACATGTCCGTATGTACTTTGATACACTTGTCATGCCTCCCTATACAAAGGATGCATCTGGTCCATGGACTTGTACTCCGCCACGTGGCATACCCAGGGTTGACTTGATTTATTTATAAACAATCATAATTTTTTTCTCACAATTGTAAGAATATTGTTATTATAATAACAAAAGAACGTGCATAGGATCAAATTATCTCGAGATTATCAAAATATAATTTTAGCCTTAAAAAGAAGATAAAGAAAGAAAAACTTGATATTTTTTTTTAAAATAAAAATTAAAGCATCACTTTTTACTTAACAATTGAATTTTAGACTAAAAATCTAAAAAATTATTTTATAACTTTATTATCTCTAACTGGATCGTTAGAATAACTCAAAAATTAAAAAATTTATCTATCAGGCTAAAAGTCAAGATTTCAAATATATTTTTATTAAAAACGTTTTAAATCAAATTGAATAAGTGTTAATTAAATTTTTAAATAATTTTTTATTTTTTGTTAGAATTAATTTGTTTTGGAGTTTAAGAAAATATCAAATACTCTTTTTCTATCCCTGTCAGTTAACCTTATATAGCCATAACAGTACCCTTCTAAGGAGGGTAAAATTCTAGCCATTACTCGTTAATATCATGGTTGTAATTACAAACAAAGAAAAATACATTATAAAACTATGTTAAATATCTCTTCAAAAAAACACCATAAACAAAATGAGTAAAAATAGACAAATATTAAATACAAACAAACTAGAACAAAATCTAAATTAAAAGAGACACTAAAATTGAGATATTTATTTTTTTCAAATCAGTGTTTTAGAAGAATCTATACAAATTGTTGGTAGTTCGATTAAAATGTTCGTTTGAAAAAAAGAACACTAAAATGTTTTAGTAATCAATAAGATAAATAATGACGGAAGATATATGATCTCAATTTAATAATGCATTCCGCTTTTCGATTAAATATTTTTAATATTTTTCCTATAATGATAAAATGGAGTAAATCTCTAACATTGTACAAATTAAATTAAGTAATAATAAATTATTCAAATTCAAAGTGTTTTGAATTATATAAATAAAACCAATTCCAAAATTAATCACCAGCCTCTTCTTGTCTTAATCATGAACAACCTAATTCATTCAGTTTTCGTAGATAATCTGTTTTCGAGACTTTGAAAAAGTGAATGAAATGTACGATTCTTTTGATTTCGGCGAGTTAAACAAATCCCCTTGCAATTGATCAACACCAATTTTACATCGTTGCGAGTTTTGTTGAATTACAAACTCTTGGAAGAGTTCACCAGAGATGGTAGGTAGAAAACAACTGATTAACTAACAATTTGAGAACAAATTACAACTGTTTAATAAAGCTATACATTCAATATCTACACTTATTTAAAATAAGAGATCAAAATTGACGAGCAAACCCAGTTCATTAATATTTCTTCGACTTTTTAAAAGGTTTCCCGTTGTTTTTTTTAGATAAATACTTCTTCATTTCTTCATCATCTTCGTCTCCTCCCATCCTTTTTTTGCCAACGGTTTCATTAATTTTCTGTACATAAAAGTAATTAATATTCACAAGGATGATCATGGTCAAGACTGGAAAGAAAAATGCATGTATGTTAAGATGTTTGCAGTTAAATATGCATGGTCTAAATTACCATATGGGATATCCTTTTAGCCTCTGCGACACGCTCTGCTAACATTAGAACTTCATCTTTTGGGGCTGGGAATTCAGGCAATTTCTTACCTTAAAACACAAGAGAAAGTGATATATAATGATCTATCTATAAACGCAGCTTTTATTTGCAACACAGAAATAAACAATTTACATACCTATGAGCTTTTCTATTTGTATATACCACTCCAACTCATACTGATTCACAATTGAGATTGAAACTCCAGATCGACCTGCTCGAGCTGTTCTTCCCACTCTATGAATGTAGTCCTGTAATACATTTTAAAAAATTTTTATTCCTTTTTTGTTAACCCAAAAGAAAAACATTACATAACTCTGACATAATGATGCCATGAATGAATCAAAATACATTCTTCAATAATTGAAGAACCTTATTAACAAATTTTCCAAAACCAAAATTTTAATTACTGAGAACTGAGAAGCATGGAAGGGAGAACTGCAGGTGCAAATTTATGGACAATAACAAATATATTATCGAAAAGGATACCTATATATAATGCATTGAAATGCTACACAGAGAATTGGTCTGACCTTTGAGTTTGAGGGGATATTGAAGTTGATAACCATATCCACAGATGGAATATCGAGTCCTCTACTGGCTACATCAGTACACACAAGAATGTTGCATTCTCCAGACTTGAATTTGTTGAGGGCACCAAGTCTCTTTGTCTGTCAACACATGTTATAGATAATGGCTACTTGACGATGAAAAATAGAGGAAAGGAGCATTTAGGGAATGCTCTTATAGCCAATTAGATATGTTCGGGCAAATATATACCTGGCTCATTTGGCCACTGATTGGGATAGCCCTTAAACCAAGGTTCCTAAGCATAAGAGCCAAAATGCGAGTGGCATCACATGTCCTAGTGAAGACCATTGAGGTACTTCCTGACATCTCCAACAGAATATAGACAAGGTAGGTATCCTGAAAACAACATTAGATAAGAAATTGGAATATGAAATATAAAGTGGAAAGTGACAAGGAGAGAACCTTGTGCCTAGCAGGAGCAAAGACATACTGCTGCTTCAATGTATCAACTGTCGAATATTTAGATGCAGCCTCAATCTGAAAGTGATTGCAACTTCAGTCCTCAGGTGTTTCTATAGTTATTCAAATAGTAAAAAAGAAAAATAATAATGCAGGTGATCTTTTATCATACCTTCACAGGATTTCGCAAACAAGCCCTCTGAAGCTTCTTCACCTGCAACAAGAAGGGATCGATTTCCATTAATTCCTTAACGTTTCCTAACTAAAAGCAAGAATATGCTCGGTAAGATTTACCAGATAAATACACTAACTAAAGCAAGAATATGCTCGGTAAAATACACGGCAACCTATATTCTTTTCCTGCTAAATATAAATCTACTTTTTTTTTCTTAGACCACTTAAAATTGTAAGATAAGAGGATCAGGGAGAGAACATGCCAACATAAGTAAATGCAACATTCTAGATACATTCCTCTCTAGCATTATATAGTGCAGAATAACAATTTTTTCATAAGAACAAAAGCAGCACTTTCATTCCCCCAATTTTTCCATCTACCAGTGGCATTCCTCCAAGTTAGATAATGAACAACAGATTCTACCAGGAAAAATAAATTAAATAAAGTCACATATAAGGTAGATGGCGGGAAGGTCATTAAGATACAGTTCAAAGTCCTACCTTTTTTGTCATGGTAGCTGAAAATAAATATGTCCTCCTTTCACGGGGAATAACTTTCAAAATCTCATCAATTGCTTTCTCAAAATCCTCATTAAGCAATCTATCTGCCTCATCCAATACCTGATAATATGTACAAAATGATAACTATAATTAGCCAAATAAAATATGGTGTGTCAATAGTTCTAAAAAGCAGGTTTGCCTCGAGCAAAATATGGTGTGACCTTTCCAACATCCAATTCAATTAAGTGCACTAACTGATTTATTTATTTTTACCAAAAGTGCCATAAATAAGATGTGAAAATCTGATGAAGCAAGTGAGGTTAATCTTCATTGAAAAATAAAATGAGTCATAGAACTTCATAACTAATATCAAGAGAAAATGATGTCTTACAAGGTATTTTAATGTCTGTAGCGAAAAGCCTTTTGTGTTGGACAGATGATCGATTAGACGACCAGGAGTGGCGACCTACACAAGAACAACCGATGAAATGGCACAATTTGTTAATAAAAATTGTATACCAAAGAATTTTCAAAGATAAACAAAGGGAGCATAGAACTAATAAAAATGGCATAGTAAGAGCAGAAAGGTGACATGAGTTTTCGGAGGAGAGGTTTTTGTAGGGGTGTGTAGGGGAATGCACTTCTTTTACCAGTTAGAAGAAACACTTACAACAATGTGAGGTCGTTTTCCAAGTGAAATACTCTGTTGCACCATGTCCACTCCTCCAACCAACTATCAAAATGTGAAGAATAAATTATTAAAGGCTGCTAAAGTTCATTTGAAAACAAAGTACCTGTAATTACTTAAAGTAAACAAGGTGAGAAGAGTTCAAAATTGGTGTCTCAATCAACATAGTGCAGCATACTGGTAAACATATAGAATAACTATTAATGAAAAAAAATACTCGTATGAAAATAATGTATTTCTAATGATATGTGTGGAATTGGGTAGTTTTCACAACAATATGAGTTGGACTCATAACCTTCTGCTTAAGAAACGCACTCCTAAGAAAATAATGTGGCTAGTGATATTTTATTTTGCCGAGGGTGATTGGTAAGAGAAAGCAATTCAGGTTTTCATGTTATTCTTTGAATGATCCAAATTTATTAGGAATTAACACTTAATTTATTGAGTTTGAGATCTGATTAAACAATGTTCCCATCTAATAGCCAAAAATACTATCTTTGAAGATGATTTTATGAAAAGTTAACTCAAGCAAGAACATACCACTACACATTTGATCCCTATTCCAGCCCCCAAAGCTTCAAACTGCTCTGCAATCTGAATTGCAAGTTCCCTAAAAGAGATTTGACCCATTAGATGAAAGTTCCTTTACCGAAATTTAACAAAATGTAGTAAATAGCAAACCTTGTTGGTGAGAGAACACAACCAAAAAAGGCTTGTTGAGGAGATTCTAGAAGTGATTGAAGAATTGGAAGAGCAAAAGCTCCAGTTTTACCAGAACCTGTCTGTGCAAGACCAATCAAGTCCTTACCTAAAGTTTAAATCCATTAACAAACAAATCAGAGACAGGAGCAATTAATTACTTTTCATTGTCTTTGACCTGACCTATTAATCTTTTAGTAAATCATAAACTAACAAGGACCTTAAAAAAAAGACTGTAAATGTCACCTTTCAGAGCATGAGGAATAGACTCTACTTGAATCTTAGACGGGTTTTTCCAACCCAAATCATCACAAGCTTCCACCAATTTCTCACACACTCCAAGGTCCTTAAACGACTTGAGATTAGACAATTTATCTTCTTCCATCCTTAACAAAGGAATTAGACGTTTATCTTCTTTTCTTTTCTTTCCCTGTTACAGCAAAGAGACTTGTTAAATTGATTCATCGTAATACAATGTCCAATTTAAGTACAAATATTGTATGATTATATGAAGTATAGCACTCAAAAGCTGGAGATATAAATATTTGTATGTTGTACTCCATGATTATGTCAAAACAAGAGCTTGTTGCCTCCTCAATTTCGTAAAGTGATCGTGTTATAATAAACCATTTTGGAATTAGGGTTTCAAGAAACATACCAGTGTCGTCGGAGACGAAGACCGGAAGTGGAAGTTGGCGGCTTAAGTCGGTTAGCAGCAGCGAGTCGTGGAGGGAAAGAAAGAAATAGAGGAATTACAGTTATATGATTTTTACTTTTCATCGTATATATATATATATATAATATTATAAATTTTATATTTTAAAATTTTATTTCCTAATAATAATATATTTTTAAATATCTTTTAGGCCTAGTTTTATTTGAATAATTATATTAGTAATTAAATAATTTATGATCCACGAATTTAATATTATCTACCGACATTTGATAATAAATAGAAAAATTATTATAATAGAAAATTTCGAATTATTTTTTATAACCAATAAAAAGGTTAATTTTATTGATAATTTTATTTTTATTAATTATTAATTATTTTATAATTTATATAATTATATATTAAATATATATATACTATCTTATTTAAAAATTAATTTATGATATATTCAAATAAAAATAAATTTATTTGTTTTTTTATATTAATTCTTTTTTTTTATATATTTATTGCTTATCTTAATTTGTATTTTTTTTTTTTATATTTATTAAAGAGGAGGGATAGGGAGAAGGAATTTGGGAAAGTGAATGAGAGAGGAAATAACTTCGCATATCTCATTGGTTGGAAAAATGGAAAAGTGGGAGGAAAGAGAGAAGAAAAATAAATTATTTGATTTTTTCAACGAATCAGATTATGTCACGTCATTCCCTTTTTTATTTTCCATTTTTCCAAAGTCATTTCCTCTCTCATTCCCTCCCTAAATTCCTTCTATCTACCTATCCCTCCTCTTATTAAATACAGTTAGTATTTTAATTTTTTTCTTAATTTAATTTTCTTTTAAATTTTATATTTTTTCTTTGCTTGAATATTTTTAATAAATAATTTATATATAAATTATTAAATATTAATTATTTTATATTATATAATTATATATTAAAATATTTTCACATTCACTTTATATCTAATTAAAATTTTCAAATAATTTATTAAAAAATAATTAGTATACTTTCTCTACATATTTATTATTTATATAATTAATTAAAAAATCAAAAATTTATATACAAAATATAAACCTACACAAAATTATAATTGAATTCAATAATCATAAGAATAAAAAGTGTAATTGTTAAAGTTTTAACATTTAATTTAAACTTGAGAATATGATTTGTGTCATGATAAATGCAGATTTTAGAGGGATATTATAAAGATTAAAACAATAATATATGTTATACGAATTTAAAGGATTAAAAGAATGGTGATTCAAATTTAATCAAAATACACAAAATGAGAGTATTAATCATCGATAGTGTCAATTGGAGTAAAATACTCAAAATGAGGGTAGACGTTGGTTGAAAATGACGAGTCAGATGGAATAAAATGTCTAATGTAATGATAAAAAGTATGGTCGTGAATGTAGGAAAATGTTAGTTTTTGATGTTCAAAATTTTTATTATTTGTTATTCTCATATCTAGGTTATGGTTGCAATTGGACAATATTTAAACCTTTTTTAAATAGTTTCTCTTACTTTGGAACGTAATTTTGTATGAAAATAATCTCAATTTGAACAACAATTTTTTAAATATTCTATTTAAATTAAAAGATGGTCTAAAATATACTTTAATTATAAATATTAATAACATTTTTTATTTAAACATAATTTCAGATCTAAATGTTTCTAAATAAGTTCATATAAGATTAATTAATTAATTAAAAATTTGATTATAGATTTAATTTGAATTTGTTTAAAATTAATCAAATAATTTTGAAAATATATAATCTTATTTATTAATTCTAAAATGTTTTTTAAAACTTTAACCTAAATTATTTATAAAATATTTATTTGGTATTTGATTACGACAATTACAGTGACATTGATTTCTTATTATCTTAATATCTTATTATAATTTATTTAATTAATCTTAATTAGTTATATTATGCATCAAATTATCTCTACTACAATCTAAAAAAATATTAGATCTAAACTTATCATCTATTTACATAAAAAAAATATATTTACACAGTTTCCAAAAGAGATTTGATTTATTCTAAATAATTGAATGATGGTGTTATATATATATACATACTCCAAATATCAAAATCTCCCTCCAAGCCTATATACGATTTCCATATAATACAACTATTCACATAATTTTCCATATAACATATGCAGCTTATTTATTTTATCTAGGTCTTAAAATAATTATAGTGTAATATATTAAGGTTAAATATTTAATAAAAAGACTTGATTAAACTGTATTTTTTATAAGCTAGATTTTTTTTACCATAAACAAACTTTTCTTTCAATTAATTAAGCCTATATCACAATCAGACACACACTAGCTAATTAATTTGTTTACAATTGACTAGAGGAAAACACAGAGAGATTATTGATAGGTTATTAGTGTTAACTACTAGCTTAATTAATTAAGCCCATGTGGCCATGAGGGACATCAAACCGGATCCTAGGAGAACTGCAACATAGGACTTCATCTGGAGCCTAATATTTCCTTGAAGCTTTGGACCCATGAAATCGGCCGACAGAAGATCAACCAACGCCATGTAGATTAAAAGCCCTGCTGATGCGGCGTTCAACAGCCCCACGATTATCAATGCCGACGGGCTATTCTCTCGGTAAGTAGTCGACAAACCAATCCCCAAGGCTATCCCAAAAGGAGTCGTCACGGAGAATAAGAAAACCATTATAGCCTTCTTCAACAGATTGTAATCCGCTTGGAGAATGCATCCGCCAAGCCCCATTCCTTCAAACATTTGGTGGAAGCAAAGGGCCGCCACCAATGGTTTTAAGGTGCAAACATTGTTCGAAGCTCCCATTGAAAGCCCTATCACAACCGAGTGCACAACTATTCCAAGTTCTAGCACCTGCGCATTATGCATTACTATTATTACTATAATACACTAAAGTGAATAACTTTGAATTCGTCCACACACAATTACCATGGCCACAACTCTATAGCGCAATAGCTTGGAGGCTTCACCGAGATCTTTGGGACCATGATGGTGGCTAGCGGTCTCAGGGTCTTTTACCTCAGCCTCAACAAGTGCCACGTTTTTCTTGCTATAAAAACTAGTGGCCACGGAATCCATCATTAGGGTTATGATGGAAGTCAACATGGCGACGAAACCGGTGAAAGGGAACTTATGCCATGGTTTATCCGGAAGGCAATTGGACGTGAGCATGTCAAAGGAATCGGGAAGAACGTGCACGAAACCGGTGGAGAGGATGATTCCAGAGGCAAAAGCCTTGATGATCACAAACAGGCTCCTGTCCGGGCTGAGAGCCGGCAAGGAGTGGCTCACGAGAGGAAGACCGACTCCGATCATGCTGGTTAAAGAATGGCCGCGATTGCAATCACTTTAAGCGGCAATGCCTTGGACTTGTTAACGCAATCGCCAAGTTGATCGGATCCACATTCTTCAGGGGCCACCGAATGAACTTGTGAGGCCAAGAAGGAGACTAGGATCAAGAAGCACATTAAGACTCTTTGAAATGCGCCCATTTTAATGAATATAATTTCTAATTCCTCGATCTTCAATTGGATCTAGATAGTTACTTATAATATATTTAATGAATTCGTTCTGAACCTTTTAGTCGAGCAGAGAAGTTCTTCACCCCCTACCGACTGAGAGTTGACCAGACTTTAGGCGGCGATCAACCAGGCCCCCTTTCCAATAATAGGGCCAAGCTATCCCCACAGGCCCCCTTTCCAATAATAGGGCCAAGCTATCCCCACACTGAATACGTACCTCCCTTGAGATTACTTCTTTAATCAACTCTCTTATATATATGGAGGTAAGTGGCATTATGTGTACTACTACTAGGTCAATTCGTTAGAAATTATAAAATCACAATTTTGCGGTGATACGTACCGGGTCTAATTATTTTTTGTTTTTTTATAGAAAATGTAGATCATAGGACAAGTATGTGTACCATTTTGTCATTTTGTCCTTGATGTTGCATGACGTGGTGGAAAACGTGCAGTGGCGGACCTACAAGAAAGAATTTGAAAGAAAGAATGACATGTTGATGGCGGAAAAAATAAAATAATTTTTTTTTTATATTTTTTTTTTCAACAAGTAAAAATAGATGATAGGATGATACAAAAGATTTATACAATTTTAATGTTAGGAGTGAGATAAATATTTATTTTGAATAATTTATATTTATAAAGTTTAAAATATTTACAATTTTATAGTTAAATATTATTTTTAAGTAAGTCTAATCAATTTACGTAAATCTCGATTAAGGCAGTGATGAGAGGAGTTTACGTAAAATTATTAGACCACTATAAACTTGTAACCTAAAAATAATATTTAACTATTAAATAATAAATAGATCAAAATATTTAAATTTTATAAATAAAATTTATTCAAATTTTTTAATAATTTGTTCCGAAACAACATTTTTATCAACAAATTAAATCATCAAACATTTTTTTATTTAATAACAATTAAATTGTTTAAATCTCATAACATCAATATCATTGTCACAATGTCTCTATATTTCTACTTTATTTTCATTATTTCTTCACACATTTTTCATTCATTTTCTCTATGTTTCAGTAAACTCTACATATAAATATTTGGCATAATTTTACTATCATTTTCTTAAGTTATCCTTATCATTAGAATAAACATCTTCTATGTACTTGTCCTAATTAAGTACTTGTCTCTCCTTTATGTACATAACAAGTATCAAAGTTATTCATTTTTTTCCAACACAATTCTTACTCTTGATGTGAACATGTAGACAAAGAAAAATGTTAATGTTCTATTTTTAAATCTTGAATAATTAGACAAGTTAAATATATTTCAAATATAGGTATAAAGCAAGAACATACTATTTTAAATGAACTCTAATTCCATTCACATAAAGGCCAATAAAGGATATCGAACCAAAATTGGCCAAATAAAGGCCTAAACCTCTCGTTTTGTTTTATTTTATTTTGTGAAAAAGGACATTGAGGTTGTTCCAAGAAGTTCAAAAGGTTCATTAAGTTTAACTTTTCTAAATACAAGTTACAAACAAGTTTAAGTTTTTACACATATGAGTTCTTGTACTTTATGTATTGAGTTGTGTTTTGAATTGATGAATGTAAATTTATTCTAACATTATTTAGAATATTTATTTCGAATTGGAATAAATCCCTTCACTTTAAAACGAACGCCCAATTTCAATTTCAAAATTTAAAACAATTGGGTTGCTATTTTTGAGCTCTAGTAATTATGAGCATTTTAGACCATCCTCGATCGATTTGGTTAATATTTGCCGATTTCAAAATTTGGTACTTTGTTTAGACTTGTATTTTTTTGGGAAAAACGACTTAGCGTTATTTCATTAAAAATTCCCAAAAACGGGAAAAAAAACCACGAGTTTAAGAGATCATTCTAGACAGGCCTAGAATGATTTTGAAGTCGTAACATTCTGAATAAAAGCTAAAAAGTTAAAAACGTAAATGAATTATTTGTTTACAATTTTTTCAATTCTAGTGAGTTTAAAAAACGGTAAACTCCAGTTCCTACAGATATTCCAGTTCTGCTCCGTGCTTGAAATTCCTCTCCATGTTCTCGCGAGGGCGCTACAATTCGATACAATATCTTTTCATAACTCGTCAACGCTCCTGCGGGTTCTGCAATATACCCTTGCATTCCGTTCTTGCCAAATGTTATACACCACTGCTCTAAAGCCGCACTTGAACACGCTTGTTGCAAATCTATTTCCCTTGGCTTTGAGTAGTGCTGCTTATTTGATTTCATTCCATTCTCTCGGGAAACTAATCAGCTCCAGGCTTTTATAGAATCTGTCTCAAAACTCCGAAGCAATACAACAACTCCCAAATAGGTGATCTATGATTTCTTCATTTCCTATGCATAGAAGACAACTCGCGTCCGGGATGCTCATATACTTGCTGATACGATCACGAGTGCTGAGTCTTTCCAGAAGGCGAGCCATAGGATGAACTGGTGTCGAGGGATAATCTTCGTTGACCATACAAGAGGAGCCCATTCTACTTTCTGCGTTTTTCCCGGATTACCTCCCATATTTTCTTCAATACTAGCTTCCCATTGTCCTCAACTTTCTATTCATGAATATCCAGTTTGTCGTGTAGTTGTATGTTACTTATATGATCAAGTATCCTCTTTCCTTCTAGAATTCTTCTCAAGAGCAAGTTCCAATTCCCGTCTTTGATGTCTCTGATTTTCGCTTTTGCGCAGTCTCTTCTAATACGGGTGTGTAGACCTGCATTTTGGTGATCTAGTTTTGGTTCTAATAGGTATAAGAAAATTTTCTATAAGCTCAAAATTTGTTTTGGATTTAGAATTCACAACGATCCCCCAACGCAACGCAGTGAATGACGACATTAGACAATTCAAAAAATGATCAACATGACAAGAGGAAGTTTCCTATATTTTACTTGGATCAAAATTAGTTGGAGGTTTGGGAGACGAAACCAAAAAATATCTGATTCAGTCATGTCGGGAGGTTGAAGATGACCCTTTTCAAATAATCTGACCGAAGATGACTTTACGCCAACCTCTTTTTCGACCGAGGATCCCCATCTACCTCACGACCGAGAGCTTGCCCAACGATCGAAAGCCCATGCACGTTGGCCTCAAACCCAACAACTTAATGGCATGTTTGATTCCAACTTTATGTTAGGATTTGTATCTCCCAAATTCGACCTACTTGAAAACAATCTGTAAAAACACAAGAAAGAAGAACACAAGAATACACAGATTTATAGTGGTTCACTCAAATTGAGCTACATCCACTTCAGCCACCACCAGATTTACTATGAAGAAGAAGAAGGAATACCTAGTTTTTTCCTAACACTTTATCTCTCTAGAATTCTGTCTTCACAATGTAAACCCTTAATAATCACATATTTATAGGGTAAACATTCAGGTAATAAACCTAAATAACTTTGGTCAGGCCCAAGCCCAAAAACCAAAAAGAAAACCCAATAAACTTTAATTAACAATGTAGAGTTTATTATAAGTGTAGGCTCCATAACTCAACAATCTCCCACTTGGAGACTAACTTCATCATCTCTCGATCGGTAGTGGCTTTCCATTCGGTGTCTTAACGAAGAAGACCAACTAAAGTTGCACACAACTTCAGTTTCTCATTTTTCACAGTTTTCGTCAACATATCAGCTGAATTCTCACTCCCGGGAATCTTCTCAAGAGATAATACTCCATCTTCTAAAGCTGACCGAATGAAATGATAATGAACCTGTATATGCTTCGTCCTTCCATGATAAACAGGATTCTTTGCCAAATGAATGGCACTCTGACTGTCGCATCGCAACACACTTCCCTCGCAGTCTTGACCCAATTCTCGCAAAAAGGGTTGTAACCACATCATCTCCTTAGCAGCTTCTGTCACAGCAACATACTCTGCCTCACAACTAGAAAAAGCAACAATCTTCTGTAATTTTGAAACCCAACTGATTGCAGTACCTCCCAGAGTATAAATGTACCATGTTGTGCTCTTTCCACTATCAACATCACCACCATTGTCAGCATCAACATATCCTTCCAAACCCATATTAGACTTTCGAAAACACAAAGCGAGACCCGTACTTCCTCTTAAGTATCGTAGTATCCACTTTACTACTTCCCAATATTGTCTACCCAGGTTGCTCATGAATCTGCTAACAACTCTCATTGCATGTTCTATGTCTGGTCTTGTGCAAACTATCGCATACATAATACAACCAATGGCAGAGGCATACGAAACAGTGGCCATGTAATTTTTCTCTTCCTCTGTTGAAGGCGACTGATCTTTAGATAGTATGAAGTGACTAGCTAAGGGGGGTAGTAACTGGTTTTGCATCATGTTCTTCTTTAATCCCGAAGATCCATTTGTTGTGAAGTGCTTTCTTTCCCTTTGGTAGCTCAATGAGCTCCCAAGTCTGATTCAACATCAGAGAATCCATCTCATCTTTCATAGTAGATTCCCACTTAATCGATTCATCAGATTGTATTGCTTCCTCATAACATTCAGGTTCACCTCTATCTGTTAACAAGATATAGTTCAGAGATGGAGACCACCTCTCAACTGGTTTTCGATTCCTTGATGATCTTCTCAACTGTATAACCGGTGTTTGCTGATTTACCTCTAGGGCCACGTTCTCAACGATTTCATCTTCAACAACACATTGTTCTTCTTCGACAACCGGTATATATTCGGCTAAAAATTCTCTCAAATCGACTATACCAATCTCTTCCAACTTGGAATCACCATCTGATGTCTTCCCAACACAATCTTTGTAGAGAACCTGTTCATTGAAGATAACATTTATGCTACGAATGATCTTCCGATTTTGATTATCCCAGAAACGATAACCAAACTCGATATTACCATAACCAATGAAAAAACATTTATTAGACTTTGGATCAAGCTTGCTCCTATCACATTCATTAATATGAACATATGATAAACAACCAAACACTTTCAAATAAGAAATGTTTACCTTTTTATTGCTCCAAGCTTCTTCAGGAATTCTGAATTCAAGAGGAACATAGGGGGTCCCCTGTTTATCAAATAGGCAGCAGTATTAATAGCTCATGCCCAGAAGATTTTAGGCAGTCCTGCATGCAATCTCATGCTTCTAGCACGCTCGTTCAATGTTTGATTCATTCGTTCAGCTACTCCATTCTCTTGAGGCGTTCAGGGAACAGTCTTCACCATACTGATCCCATTCACAGCACAATACTTTTTGAAATCTGAATTGATATATTCACCTCCGTTGTCGGATCTCAAACACTTAACTTTCTGATTTGTTTCATTTTCAACCAAATTCTTCCATTTCTTGAAAATAACAAATACTTCAGACTTGTGCTTCATAAAATATACCCACACCTTTCTTGTTGAATCATCTATAAACGTCACGTAGTATTGTGATCCGCCAATAGAAGAAACAGGTGCAGGTCCCCACACATCAGTGTGTACCAACTCTAGCCTTTCTTTCTTGAGCTCCTTCCCAATCTTTAAGAAACTCACCCGTTTCTGTTTTCCAAGAATGCAGTTTTCACATAACTGATGTTCAACAGACTTCAGTTCTGGAATCTGTCCATTCTTCAAAAGAATTTAATCCCTTTTTCGCTCATATGGCCCAACCTGCAATGCCACAACTCACTGTTCTTCGAGTCATCAACTACAGCAGCAACTGATTCTCTGCAAGTTGAAGTTGTGTATAACGTTCCAGTTTTGTGACCTCGAGCAACAACAATTGCTCCTTTAGTCACCTTCCATGCACCATTTCCATAATTGAAATTGTGACCTTCTTCATCAAGTTGTGTAATAGAGATCATATTGCGCATTAAACCTAGAATGTGTCTCACCTTATTAATCTTCCAAACAGAACCATTTGTCATCTTCAATTTGATGTCCCCCATGCCAATAATATCTAGTGGCTCACCATCTGCAAGATATACTTTCCCACAGTTTCCAACCACATAATTCTCCATTAATTCTTTGTGAGCACTGGTGTGGAAAGACGCTCCTGAGTCTAAAACCCACGAATCTATCAGGCTATCAACAGACAGAAGTAACGCATCAATGACAGATTCTATAACAACGTTGGCTGCAACATTTTTATCATCACCGTTTTTCTTCGGTGCTTTGCAGTTCCTCTTTAAATGACCATGTTTACCACAATTCCAACACTCAAATGTTCGCCCAGACTTGGACTAACTCCTCCTGCTCCTTGACATAGACCTGCTCTTACCTCGGTTGAAATTTCTATCATTATCTCTACCCCTGTTTTCCACATTCAGAGCAAAACCTTTGAATGTTTCACCAGAATCAATTTTACGAACCTCTTCAGCAAAAATACGATCTCTAACTTCAACAAATTTCAGTTTAGCATTTCCAACTGAATTACTAATTGCCGCCCTCATAGGTTCCCAACTATTTGGTAGAGATGCTAACAAAATCAGGGCACTAACTTCATCCCCAAAATAAATTAAATAGATAGCAATTGATTCACAATTGTATTGAATTCATTCAAATGAGTAGTGACAGAAGTACCATCAACCATTCTTAAGTAAAAAAGTTTTTTCATTAAGTGTACCTTGTTGTTAGCAGATGGTTTCTCATACATATATGAAAGAGCTTTCATTAGACTCATGGTGGTCTTCTCCTTTGCTACATTGTGAGCAACCGTCTTGGCTAGCGTCAATCGGACAACTCCCAAAACCTGCCTATCAAGGAGTTTCCATTCAGCTTCATCCATCTTCTCTGGTTTCTCACTCAAAGGAACATGAAGCTTCTTTCCATAGAGATAATCTTCAATCTGCATTCTCCAGAAGGCATAATCTGTCCCATCAAATCTTCCAATCCAATGTCCTATACTGTTCTCACTTGCCATTGTTTCCAATGCTCTAATCTAGCCTAGCTGCTCTGATACCAGTTGTTAGGATTTGTATCTCCCAACTTCGACCTGCTTGAAAATAATCTGTAAAAACACAAGAAAGAAGAACACAAGAACACACAGATTTATAGTGGTTCACTCAAATTGAGCTACATCTACTTCAGCCACCACCAGATTTACTATGGAGAAGAAGAAGGAATACAGAGTTTTTGCTTAACACTTTATCTCTCTAGAATTCTGTCTTCACAATGTACACCCTTAATAATCACATATTTATAGGGTAAACATTCAGGTAATAAACCTAAATAACTTTGGTCAGGCCCAAGCCCAAAAACCAAAAAGAAAACCCAATAAACTCTAATTAACAATGTAGAGTTTATTATTTTGAAAATAACAAATACTTCAGACTTGTGCTTCATAAAATATACCCATACCTTTCTTGTTGAATCATCTATAAACGTCACGTAGTATTGTGATCCGCCAATAGAAGAAACAGGTGCAGGTCCCCCACACATCATTGTGAACCAACTCTAGCCTTTCTTTCTTGAGCTCCTTCCCAATCTTTAAGAAACTCACCCGTTTCTTTTTTCCAAGAATGCAGTTTTCACATAACTAATGTTCAATAGACTTTAGTTCTGGAATCTGTCCATTCTTCAAAATAATTTTCATCCCTTTTTCGCTCATATGGCCCAACCTGCAATGCCACAGCTCACTATTCTTCGAGTCATCTACTACAGCAGCAATTGATTCTCTGCAAGTTGAAGTCGTGTATAACGTTCCAGTTTTGTGACCTCGAGCAACAACAATTGCTCCTTTAGTCACCTTCCATGCAACATTTCCACAATTGAAATTGTGACCTTCTTCATCAAGTTGTGTAATAGAGATCATATTGCGCATTAAACCTGGAATGTGTCTCACCTTATTAATCTTCCAAACAGAACCATTTGTCATCTTCAATTTGATGTCCCCCATGCCAATAATATCCAGTGGCTCACCATCTGCAAGATATACTTTCCCACAGTTTCCAGCCACATAATTCTCCATTAATTCTTTATGAGCACTGGTGTGGAAAGACGCTCCTGAGTCTAAAACCCACGAATCTATCGGGCTATCAACAGACAAAAGTAACGCATCAGTGATAGATTCTGTAACAACGTTGGCTGCACATTTTTATCATCACCGTTTTCTTCGGTGCTTTGCAGTTCATCTTTAAATGACCATGTTTACCACAATTCCAGCACTCAAATGTTTGCCCAGACTTGGACTGACTCCTCCTGCTCTTTGACATAAACCTGCTCTTACCTCGGTTGAAATTTCTATCATTATCTTTACCCCTATTTTCCACATTCAGAGCAAAACCTTTGAATGTTTCACCAGAATCAATTTTACGAACCTCTTCAGCAATAATACGATCTCTAACTTCAACAAATTTCAGTTTAGCATTTCCAACTGAATTACTAAATGCTGCCCTCATAGGTTCCCAACTATTTGGTAGAGATGCTAGCAAAATCAGGGCACTAACTTCATCCCCAAAATCAATCTCAACAGATAGCAATTGATTCACAATTGTATTGAATTCATTCAAATGAGTAGTGACAAAAGTACCATCAACCATTCTTAAATAAAATAGTCTTTTCATTAAGTGTACCTTGTTGTTAGCAGATGGTTTCTCATACATATCAGAAAGAGCTTTCATCAGACCCATGGTGGTCTTCTCCTTTGCTACATTGTGAGCAACTATCTTGGCTAGCGTCAATCGAACAACTCCCAAAACCTGTCTATCAAGGAGTTTCCATTCAGCTTCATCCATCTTCTCTGGTTTCTCACTTAAAGGAACATGAAGCTTCTTTCCATAGAGATAATCTTCAATCTGCATTCTCCAGAAGGCATAATCTGTCCCATCAAATCTTCCAATCCAATGTCCTATACTGTTCTCACTTGCCATTGTTTCCAATGCTCTGATCTAGCCTAGCTGCTCTGTTAGATAAAATTAGATCGGTTAAATAGAACTTAACAAAAACAAACTTCTTGTGCAGGAAACGGTCAAGTCACTCAACTGGTCAAGGTACTCAACCGGCCAAGTCACTCAATCGGTCAAGCAATCCAACCGAACAAGAAGATAAGACCGGTCAAATCAGAAGGCCAAAATCATAGAACATTCGGTCAATCAGAAGCTATGGAAAAACCGGAAGTCATCCGGTTAACATAAACAACCGACCAGTACAAATAGATACTTCGGGTATATGTTGAGGATGATACCAAAGGGACAGAATTTAGTATTGCCACTTTCATACAAGTCTGAGGACAGTCTGCAAGCTACAGAAGATCGTCCAGCAGGATCTTTCTACTTCAGGATAAATCAGAAACGCAATCTTCCAAGTACAGGCAACTGTCCAACCGACAGTTGCCATATTGAGTAAAAGACAAACCTAGCCGGTTTGATCTACACACTGGAAGACTAGACCGCCAGGTCTGAAGACTAGACCGCCAGGTCTGAAGACTAGACCGCCAGGTTTGAATCACTGAACCTCTGCTCAACCAATCAGATTCAAGGAAATGAAATGTGACCGTTGGCACATTTCACCTATAAAATAAGGAGCTGAAGAGGAATAAATGCGATTACAAGTTCTAAAAGTTTTTTACAGCCTAAGTAAAAAAATCGTGTTCTATCTCTCTAAAGAGCTTAAGCGTTTATTTGAAGAGTAATTACAATTTCGGTTAAAATTGTACGGGTGTTATCGAGCAGAAAATAAGTCTCGATCGGATTGTGTTTGTGTATTCCTTAGTGAATATCCTTCTCGCGGTTTCGAGAGGAAGGGGTGACGTAGGAGTTTCATCTCCGAACATCCATAAAAACTTGTCTTGTTATTTACTTTCCGCCGGCTTTACATTCTAACCGATCTGCACTAACCTACTAATACCGCTTCAACCGATTCAACATCATCTAAACCGAATTACTAAACTGTAAAACCGACCTAACAATCTCCAAACCTATCTTATTCAAATTCGGTTCTGCCTATCTCGTGTGTGTGCTGCTTCAACCTGAAACAAATCACTTCCGCACTTGAACTCGGTTCAAGGGTTTGTGACAGTTTGTGTAAGTATTGAAACCCCGATATTAATCTCTAACTGGATTAATCACCACCTTTGAGTGAGACGCGCTGACCGGCCAGACCCCGGTTCCCCAGCCGCGACCTATATCCTAACAATTGGTATTAGAGCTAGGTAGTTTCAATACTCAAGCAAGCATGTCGTTTGATAGGCCTCCAATGCTAGAAGGTGACGACTTTGCCAACTGGAAGGCACACATGCACATGCACTTAATCAACATGGATGACGAGATGTAGTTCATTCTGTCTGAAGGACCGATAAGGATTGATAAAGACAGAAAGGATTTGACAGTTGAAGACAGGAGAAGAAACAATCTGGACAACCATGCTAGAAACCGCATCTCCAACGGTTTGGACAGGAATACGTTTTGCAAGGTCCGAGATTACAAAACTGCAAAGGAAATATGGGAAGCGGTGATTCAGATTCATGAGGGAAATGAAAGGACCAAGGAAAACAAGATAATGGTGGCTACCCAGAAGTTTGAAAACATCAAGATGAGACCAGGAGAAACAATGAGAGAATATAGTGACCGGTTCACAGGTGTGATAGACGAGCTGGCAACTCTTGGCAAAAAGTATGACAACAAGGAAGTCATCATGAAAGCGCTAAGATCTCTTCCAAGTGCATGGGATATAAAGACAATGGTGATGAGGGAATCAAACTGCCTAAGAAAGATGAAGCTACACGATGTATTCGAAGATCTTAAGGCACATGAGTTTGAAATGAGATCTATGACTGAAGAAGAAGTCTCAGTCTCAACTTCAACCAGAACATTGGTCACATCCACAGAACCGGTTGCTCCTGCACCGATCAGAACCGCTGAATAGTTCACCGAGGATGCCATGGCAATGCTTGCACAGAAATTTGGTAGATTCATGAAGAGAAGCCAACCAACAAACAACAACTATAACTACGATGATAAATCTAATGTTAGATGTTATAACTGCAATTGTTTGGGACATTTCAAGTGGGAATGCAGAAAACCGAGGAGAGATGACCGGAAACCGGACGATCAGAATCACCGAAATAACTATCAACAAACTGGTGAAGGAAGTGAAGTTCCTTAAGGAATGATAGCCGATGATGGAGGAAGCTTATGGGCTCACAGTGACAGTGATTATGAACTCACATGCCTCATGGCAAATGAGGAACAGGTATTTGACTCTCCCTATGATGAATTTACTAAAGATGAGTTATTTAATGCACTAAATGATATGGTAGCAGAGTATAAGAACCTATTAACATTAATACCTACCCAACTCAACTTTAGAACCGACCCCATAGCACCCACCTTGACCGAGCCAAAGATCATTAGATCATTCAACCTGATAGAATCCTGGAAACCGAGACAACACCTGAACTATATTCTGAGACCGAACATCCTAAGGAGTCAGTTCAAGAGCTGACCGAAGAGGATGAGGCCCGAATCCAGTATCGAATGGCCGCATGGAAAAGATCCAGTGAAATGGTGAACAGAATGTGTAGCTATAATAGACATCCCAAGTGCATGTTCGGTCTTGGATACAAGAACAACAGATCCAACAACCGGAACCATTCCAACAACATAAGGCTCACAAAGGATAACCTCCCCTTTGTAAACTTTGTCAAGAGCTCCTTAACCGACGAAGAGGAACTAAGTGCCTCATATCCGAAAGACGAATTAACCTACGTAAGTCCAACCGACTCCGAAAAATGGCTTCACCCTGAGAAAAGAAAAGCCAACCGGCTCAAATATAAGAAAACCGAACCACATAGGTTAAACCAAAGTCCACCTCTGAATAAGGCACCTTTAGGAAAGTAGAAAGACTCCAAACCGAGTGCAAGAAAACTAGTTAGAACCATAACCGGGAAGGTTGTTCGACTTATCAAAGTCTGGATACCTAAGGGACTAATCGCTTGTGGACCCAAGTAAATGTGGGTACCAAATAGTTGTAAATATGTATATTTTGCAGGATATGAAGAAACGGCTAGGAAACTCCGAGTGGTACCTGGATAGCGGTTGCTCCAAACACATGACCGGGAACAACAATCTTTTAACCGACATCAGAATAGAAACCGATGCAATAAT
This sequence comes from Impatiens glandulifera, assembly GCF_907164915.1. NCBI lineage: Eukaryota > Viridiplantae > Streptophyta > Magnoliopsida > Ericales > Balsaminaceae > Impatiens > Impatiens glandulifera. Next base: position 17,928,003 of record NC_061862.1, on the reverse strand, counting down.
CACCTTCGGTGACAACTCAAAAGGTAGAACTGTGGGCAAGGGTAAGATTGTCCATGGTAATTTAACAATTGATAATGTACTCTTAGTTGAAAACCTACATTTTAACCTGCTAAGCATTAGTCAAATGTGTGATGCTAGATACATTGTAGAATTTATTAAACATGCATGCTTAGTTAAAAATTCTCAAGGCATCATACTACTAACCGGAAATAGGTTAGGAAACATTTACAAGGTAGATTGGAAAAATAAAGTAGAATACCCTGTTTGCATGGTGACTAAAACCGATCAAACCTGGCTGTGGCATAAAAGGCTGAACCACTTAAACCTGAAAACTTTAAACTATATCCGCGGTAAAAAGCTAGTTGAAGGAATTCCTGATATAGTATTCAATAAGGATAAGATCTGTTCGGCATGTCAAATGGGTAAACAAACTAAGTCAACTTTTAAGAGTAAAGGACACATTCAATCTAACCGATGCTTAGATCTCCTTCACATGGACCTATTTGGACCGATTAGGGTCGTCAGCCTAGGAGGTATGCTTTACATTATGGTAGTTGTTGATGATTATTCTAGGTATACATGGGTAATATTCTTGGCATCCAAACGTGAAACCGCATCAAATTTGATTACACTACTTCAACGTTTGCAAAATGAAAAATCAACACGTATTAATAGCATTAGGAGTGATAGAGGAACCGAATTTACAAACAGTACTCTAAATGCATTCCTTGATGAATCCGGTATTAGACACGAGTTGTCTGGTACTAGGACTCCTCAACAGAACGGCCTGGCTGAGAGAAGAAACCGAACTCTCAAGGAAGCCACACGATCCATGATAGCCGATTCGGGTATTGCCCAAAAATTCTGGGCTGAGGCTATCAATAACGCCTGTCACACACAAAACCGGTCTCTAATCAATAAGTTTCACAACAAAACACCGTATGAAGTATACTTTGATAGGGTTCCCAACCTTAGGTATCTTAAGATTTTAGGTTGTAAATGCTACATTCACATAAATGGAAAAACCTACCTATTTGCTTTTGATGCAAAATCCGATATTGGGATCATGTTAGGTTACTCAGCAGTTAGTAAAGCTTATATAGTGTATAACACTAGAACCTTAACCGTGGAGGAATCACTTCATGTCGTTTTCGATGAATCGGTTGAAAGCAACACTGCATCATGCTTTGATCTACACAACAGATTGGAAAACAACAATATCCACTCTGATAGTGAAGATGAGATTCCTGTTTTTAGACGGTTTGTCCATGACCAAATGGGTAATGATGAAACCCAGCTGGATCAAGCTGTCCCACGACAGGAAGCTGACACTTCGGTCCAAACCGAGGAAATCGGTCGGTCTGACATCCTTGCTCAGCCTACCGATATGTCTAGCCTTGATCAAGTAAACGGTAATTCGGTAGACATCCCTGAACCGAACCTCAAAAGGAACACTAAACATCCTCCTGAGCTAATCATAGGTGATCCTTCAGAACTTGTTCGAACTAGGCGTCAAATTCTGGAGGAATACTTCAATTCCGCCTTTATATCCCAGATTGGGCCGAAAAGAGTGGATGAAGCATTGTCAGATCCGGATTGGATCTTGGGAATGCAAGAAGAGTTAAACCAGTTTGAGAGTAACAAAGTCTGGTACCTAGTCCCTAGACCGAAAGATCAACCGGTCATAGGAACAAGATGGGTATTTAGAAATAAACTCAATGAAGACGGTTTGGTCACGAGGAACAAAGCCAGATTAGTGGCACAAGGATACAAACAGGAAGAAGGCATTGATTTTAAAGAATCATTTGCCCCTGTAGCCAGGATTGAAGCTATTAGGATTTTTCTAGCTTTTGCTGCCTTCAAAAATTTTAAGGTTTTCCAAATGGATGTTAAAAGTGCATTTTTGAATGGTGACCTACGTGAAGAGGTATATGTTGAACAACCACCCGGTTTCAAAAATGCTAAACTACCCAACCATGTATACCGGTTAAACAAAGCCTTATACGGTCTAAAGCAAGCTCTTAGAGCCTGGTATGACACACTAACCGCTTTTTTGTTAAAACATGACTTCACCATCGGTTCGGTGGATAAAACGTTATTTAAGTTTGAGAAAAAAGAACATATCCTACTTGTTCAAATTTATGTAGATGATATCATCTTCGGTTCAACCGATCCTAGGTTATGTGATAAATTCTCAACTCTGATGACTAACAAATTTGAAATGAGTATGATGGGAGAATTAAGTTTCTTCCTAGGTCTTCAGGTTAAGCAACTCGAAGAAGGAACCTTCATTAGTCAACCCAAGTACACTAAAGAACTGTTAAAGAAATTCGGGATGGATACATGCTCCTCAGCCGCTACTCCAATGAGTTTATCGGTCAAACTAGATAAAGATGATGAGGGTCAAGCAGTAGACCTGACCGCTTACAGAGGCATCATCGGCTCTCTTCTATACCTGAAAGCAAGTAGACCGGATATTCTATTTGCAGTCGGTTTGTGTGGAAGATTTCAAGACAATCCAAAACAGTCTCACTACACAGCCGCAAAGCGAATCTTGAAATACCTTAAGGGAACTCTGATGTCGGCTTGTGGTATCCAAATGACTCATCTTTTAACCTAACGAGTTATTCAGATGCAGACTATGCAGGTTGCAAGGTTGATAGAAGAAGCACCAGCGGAACATGCCAATTCCTAGGTGATCGGCTTGTTTCATGACATAGCAAGAAACAAACATCAGTTGCCACATCAACCGCAGAAGCTGAATATCTGGCGACCGGAAGTGTTGTTCACAACTTCTTTGGATCCAACAACAACTGAAGGATTTCGGTGTCATAGCCGAAGAATCTCCAATCTTCTGTGATAACACAAGTGCAATAGCAATCACCTACAACCCGGTTCTACACTCTAGAACCAAGCACATTGACATAAGGCACCACTTCATTCGGGAACATGTCATGCTGAAGCATATCTGGATAGAATACGTATCGATAGATCAACAAGTAACCGACATCTTCACAAAGCCCCTGCAGGAAGCTAAGTTTTCTCAATTCAGACTCACACTCGGTTTGACTGATATTAATCAAATCATCCCTAAGGATGCTTAAAAAGGGAAATCGGTTCGGACAGACAAAACCAGTAGTTCCTCCTAAATTGTAGGATTCCAAATTTCCTAAGGTATCTATGGAAGAACCGCCTGGTCTATCAGTCAGAGTAAACCGACCGATTACTTAGTGCATGCACCAAATAACCGCATCAGGGACGAACAACTGATAACTGACCGGTTCGGAAATGGTTTATCTCAGATTATTTAGCTTTCGAACAAAAGTGGAATAATTACCTGTGTTTAAACTTGGAAAAAAGCTCACTTAGACGTATGTACTTGTACAACTAGCTCACTTAAACGTATGTACTAATAAAAGGTCATTTAAACGTACATACTATCAAAAATTGGCTCATTTAGCCTATTTTAGTAACCATGGTTAACTTTTATTTTTAAATTTATATATTTATTAATTAAATATTAATATATTTTCGCTCTCTTTCCTTTTTCATTTATTATTTCATTTATTACTAATAAATGAACCTTTATTTTTATCTTTTTTATAATTTTATATTATTTCTATATGAATATTTATGATTGATTATTTTAATTTTATTATATATATATATATATATATATATATATATATATATATATATATATATATATATATATATATATATATATATATATATATATATATATATATATATATATATATATATATATATATATATGAGCATTCATCACTAATTATTTTAACTCTATATTTTTTCTTCTTTTTTATATATATTTTTTATATTCACATTAATTATTAGTTATTTTAAAATTGTTTGATCCCAATAATTGAATATAACAATGAAAATTCTTTTAACAATAAAAATCCTTCAACACAAAAATAAATTAATTAAGAATTAAATAATAATAAAAACTCATTCATCAAATACTAAAAAAAGTAATAATCAAATATTAGACAAAACAATTCATTTACTACTAATATAAGTCGTGAATAAAAATTAAATAAAATTTATTAATTTTATTTTTATTTATATTAAACTAAATAAGAAAAACCCTTCTCATTTTTATTATATTAAATTAAATAAGAAAAAACCCTTCAAAAAAATATTACACTAAAATATAAAATTCATAAATAAGTTGTTAAATTTTTTTAAAAATGAGAATTTAAGAAATATGAGAAATAAAAACTAATAAAAAAAATAAAATGTAAAAGAGAAATTAATATTAAAATAATAAAAAATTTAAGAATAAAATAAATTACCTAATTTAATTAATTAAAAAGAATAAGAGAGAAAATATATTAATATTTAATTAATAAATATATAAATTCAAAAATAAAAGTTAACCATAGTTATTAAAAGAGGTTAAATGAGCCAATTTTTAATAGTACATATGTTTAAATGACCTTTTATTAGTACATACGTCTAAATGAGCTAGTTGTACAAGTACATACGTCTAAGTGAACTTTTTTCCTTTAAACTTACCTGTCCTGAAAAATTACCTTTTCAAAGTAAATTGGTCACACCTCAAAAGACGTGAAGATTTGATATCTTTCATGGTCCAGGTCTATGACCAACATCCTAGGTTGTAGACATGTTTATTTCATGCAAAACTCTTTATCCTATGCTTATAGACATTATTACCTGTGACACATTGGATAATAAGATCCTCTCTCCACTAGTATATAAGTTAAGCAAACCTTAAACAAAACAATCACAAGATATAACTTATTCTCTTACTAAGAAAAAATGTCTCAGTTTCCAAACATCCTTCAAGTGGACTTCAAATCTGCTCTAAGTACTGAACACTACGATGTCTTCAAGATGATCAAGTCACTTGAAGACACTGGTCTCCAACACTTTCTAGATGACAAACATGTCATCTATTCTGAATCTGTCCTGGAGTTCTTTTACAATGCCAGGGTTTTTCGTGGAACTCCTCACTTTGACACACATATTCAGTCAAAAGTGGGAGGGATTGTATTCGACTTTACCGAAAATGACTTTGCAAGATGCTTTGACCTACCAAAGCAAGGGCTAACCGACCTTAATGTACCGGCTGAACTAAAAGCCGAGATCTCCTTAGCCTTTGCCCGGTCAAGTCAACCAGTTGATGACCACGGTGCCAAGTCACTATTGAAAGCTGAATACCAGCTTCTCAACGACGTGATCGGTCGAGGCATCCTGGGAAGGGATGTGACCAACACGTATTGTACCGCTGCCTTCAACATCATGGTCGCTATAACCACTGGCACACCGGTCAACTTGTCAAGGGTGATGTTCGACGTCCTAATCTGGATGATTGGCGTTCGAACAGTCGACCTCGTTCCCCAACTAAGTTGTCTGCTTCTGGAGCTTGGAGTTCCAACATGTCCGGGCGAAGGGTTGAACCAAGCCCAGGTACTCACCAAGGAAGTCACCGACTCATTTTATGAGCGGTTTGAAAAGGCTTGGAAGAGGAGGAACCGCCACATCAACTCCAACGGTCACGCCAACTCCAGCGGATATTAAGTCACTCCTTCTTACAACCGGTCATTTTGCTGTACGCACCGGTTGTATCTTTGCTCAACTTCCTTATGATCATCTCGGCTTAGTTTATGTTATCTTCGGTTTCAACCAGTTACTTTTCTTAAAACATCCGTCATTAATGAAAAGTAACGTTCAATTAATGAAGTAACTCCCAACTACATGAGTAATTACTATCCAACTAACTTGGTTACTTTTCAACTAGACTCTTACCTCGAGCTCCGCAACCGGTCAAAAGTAACCCCTTCCCAATACGTTTTGGAAACATAAATATTCTCTTCCTTAATAAGACAAAACTGATCTTCAACACTAAATGCTAACATTTTCCCTCCAAATCCGGATCTATATAAGGAGTCACCCTCTAATCAACTTAACACATCTCAAAACAAAATCTCTTGAACTCTCTCTCTTAGCAAAGTTTGAATCATGCCGAGTCGAACTCTAGGCAACTTCCTAAGCGTCGATTTCGATTCCTGTATGGAACATGAGGACCTGGAAACCAGAAAACTCATGTTTGAATCTCTCATCGACACCGGTCTTCGTACTTTTCTCGAAGAATCCGGTCCCATACTCCTTGAGGATATCAAGACCTTCTTCAGAAGTGCTTGCATAAGAGGAAACTACATTGTTTCCACGGTAAGAGATCACACTTTCTAGCTGGATGAAGCCGAATTTGCTCAAACATTCAATCTGCCCACAGAAGGGTTTTCTGACATTCCAACACGGGTGGGAAGCGACGCAACCGACTACTCGGAAATGTTCTCTGGAACCGATGTATTGGTGGAGAACTACGGGTTAAAAACCTGCCTTGCTCACCACATCCAACTCCTCCATGAGATTGTTAACTGATCTATCATATGTCAATCTCCGAACCAGCCTTACTCTAAGAAAATATTTGACATGATGACCTACATCGTTAGCAATACGCCTATCAATTGGTCATCGGTCATCTTCCAAAATCTGAAAACCATGGTGCTGACCAAGAAAGGTCTCGGTTATGCTCCTCACATCAGTCGGCTCATTCTCAAGTACCGTCCAGAATTTGGACCGGGCACACCGACATCTTCTTTGAACATTCTTGATATGGATGGGGTGGAAGAAAAACTTTCTAGGGTAGTTATTACATAAGTTGTATCTTTCTATCTTATGTATGTCTATTTTTCACACCGATCTATTTTTCGGTTTCTATCCTGTACTGTTCCTTCAATAAAAATTTATTTCAGTTTAATAACCGGGTCAAAAGTTGCAAAATCTGAACAACCATCCAACTAACCGGTCAATATCAATAAATCACTTCGTCTTCACTGAAAATCCGGTTAAAGTCATAAACCGCATCCTCGCGGTTAATAAATCACATCTCTTCATAAACGGCTTTGAAAAGGGACCGCTTCATTAAAACTGAAATCAAAAGTCCACTCGAAATTTTTGGAGGGAAATTTCCCGCCCAAAAACTCCCGCTCAAACATCCCGCCTTTGAGTTGCCGCCTTTTTGTTTGCCGCCCTTGGTTAGCCGCCCAATCCACTTGGATGGAAAATTCCTGCCTAAAGATGATGAGACGGTTTGCGACGGTTGGGTTTCCAAACCGCACCTATAAAAAGGGTCCTTCGCCATTTTATTTTATTCTTACGCGAAACGGCTTTCTCTCTCTAGCTCTCAAACTCTCTCAAAGCGGTTTTTCTCTTGCTCTCTCGATTCAATCATCAACAATGGGTCGTGATTCCGCATTGTTCAAACACATCATCCAGGTAGACTTTGAAGAAATCAGAGAAAACGGTTCGGCTCCGGCAAAGCAAGTTTTGTCCCGGATTTCCAAGGCCGGTCTCGAATACTTCCTAGGTGGTCCGTTTGTTCTATACAAAGAAGCGGTTGAAGAATTCTTTAAAACCGCATCTCTCTCCGGCAGAACAATAACCGCAACCGTCGGCGGTCAACAGTTCGACATAACCGAAGAGTCGGTTGCAGAAATCCTACGCCTACCAACAAATGGACGCAATATTTCGATGGATCTAGATCGACAAACCTTCGAGGCGGCTTGCCAGGTTCTCTCGGCAACCGCGGTTCCTGTAGAAGTCTCCGGAAAGAAATGATCACTACGACCGGAATACATACCGCTTTGTGACATCTTCACCAAGTCGGTCCAGGCGAGAGGGGAAATTTCGACAACCTCACCAAGGCAAAAATCGAGATGCTTGTCGGTTTACTAAACGGCATAAATATTAATTGAGCGAAGGAGATTTTCACCAACCTAAAGGAAATGGTGAGACCGGATTCCACCCGGTCATGGGGATAGGCCATCCCACTCGGGAAGATCATGCTCCACCACAACATCAACACCGGTCCTGGTGTTCTTCTGTCGTCAAGCAAAATAATAAGATCCCGCCAATTCCTGGAAAAGAAGAAGCCGACCTCCGGTTCTATAGGTGGCCGAAGGAAGAAGTCTGTCGCAAAGAAACTGGTTCCGGTAAAGGGCAGATCCGGGAGCAAAAAGGACAAACAACCAATAGAATTCGCGGATCCTCCCTCTAAAACGCAAAATGAAGACGATTCGGCCTCCAGCTCCGAACGAACGACTTCACATAATACCGAAGAAAATCTGTCCGGTAAAGAAAAAGGACCGATAGAAGAGGAACAATCGGCCAGTCTTGAACATGAAAATACCGGTGCAGACGGCCTTGGGGAGGAAGACGTTCACAATAACAACGACCAGGAGATGGCCGAGAATATAGTGCACAGAATCATGGAGGAAATCGATCTGCAGGCTCACGAGGCATCCGAAGTATACTGTGAGTGGTTCCGGTACCGGTGTGACAAATTCTACAAACAAATGCTACCGGGACTAACCGCTGGACAAAGATTCGAAAGGTTTATGGAGATAGAGGAGAACGTCATTAACCTAACAGAAGCCAAGGATCCCAGCGTAGCCTTGGACCGACACGCAATAGTGGAACCGTGTGCTCGGCTACAAAAGCTAGCCGAACATATTAGAAAACTTACAAAAAGGTATATTCCAGGAACACCGAAGTCTCAACTACAACTCTTGGTGTTGGATATACTTGCAGTAAAAAAAGGAGAGTTCATCGACGAAGTGGTGCGGCTTGAAGCGGTGCGCGAACAACAAAATACAACGCACTCTCCGCGTCATGAGAATGCTGACGGTCAAAATCAAGGCGATAATGAGACAAACTCCCCTTTAGCGGATCAGGATATCAACGTAACCGACGATAGGACAGAGCCTCCTCTCACCGACAATCTTGAATTTGATCAAGTCCGGGATTCAGAACCGACCATTACGGAAGAGAAGGTCATCACTATCATGAACGAATTTGCCAACACCGTGGTTCGACCGTGGAAGAATAAAATTAAGAAAGCCAAGGTTCAAGTAATCAAGTTAGCCGAGACAACAAGGGATGATCTTAGCAAGGCAAACGAGCTGATCACGTCGGTCGAAACCAACCACCATGACGCCGATATTCGGTACGAAGCTCATCTTAAGCGAACCATAGCCTTGGAGGAAACGACTTCGAAGTTGGTGGATGACTTCGAGTCGGTTAACCGAAGGATAATAGAGATGGAACGGTCTCAAGAAGAGACCGAGCAACGGGTGACAAAGGTCGATGAGGACCTGAGGCGGTCAAGTACCAAGCCGGTTCCACACTTGACAGAGTCATAAGCCTCGAAGAAAAGAATGCAAGCCTTGAGGAACGAAACACCAAACTTGAAGCCGATTTCAAGGCGGTCACCGAACAGGTGGCTGAACTGATAAAAGCCAAAATTGCTGCTAATAAAGCGATTGAGGAGGCAAACGTTGAGGCGGCTAAGAAACTTCAGGATGCGCTGGATGAGGAGAACCGGAAAAAGAAGGAGGCACCACGGTCTGATGCGAACTTCAACGAACGCTTACGGATATTAACGGCCAAAAATCCGGAACTCGCAAAATCCATAGCAGCTCAAGAAGCCAAGGATGCAGAGCGGTTCAACACTGAGAAACAAAGGTACGACGAATATGCAAAGGCTCACAAGAAGACCAAGGTAGCTCCCTCCTCTTCGGCTCCGGCAACACGAAAAAGAAAAGTTCCCTCACGGAAGGCTCAAGTCATCGAAATGTTGGGCAGAATCACCGAGACAGTTGTTGACCCTCCACCGAACCCGGCTTTGCAAACCAAGGATGACTTCGAAGAGGATCTCGAGTCGCGATCTACAAGACAGCGAGTTTTCGAAGCAGTTCCAGTCAGAACGGTCGGTCAACCATTCTCTCCTCACCTGGACACCACGGGAGCTGGAGGTTCCTCTTCAAGGCCGGCTCAACCGGCTAAGGGACAACCAACAGATGAACTGATGGATGACTTCCTGCCATCCAAATTGAACTAATAGGGGATCTCTTTTCCACCTTTACTTATGTTTACTTCGGTCTTTTACATATATAATGTTTTGCCCTTTTGCGGTTATCTTTACATATATATAAAAAGTTATTTTTGGAAATCGACCTACATTTACATTCCGACTTGATTTTAAATATTTTAATTAAAATAATCAAAAAGGGAGAAATTGATAAGATAAAAGATAGAATTTTTCAAAATTTTCCTCAAAATTTTTCGAAAAATCCTCCCAAGTCAGTTTCCAAAAATCCGGCCAAATAAAACTCACAAGACCGGTCTACATTTGCAATCTTACAGGATTTTGAATATTTTAAATAAAATAATCAAAAAGGGAGAAATTGTTAGATAAAATTAGACCGGTTAATAGAACTTAACACAAACAAATCTCCTATGCATGAACAGACAAAGAACCGGACCGGTCAAATCACTGAATCAGTTAAGAAACACAACCGGTCAAACACCTAAACTGACCAAAAACATGACCGCACAAAGAAGGGAAGATCGGTCAAAACAAGAAGGCCGGAAACACTAGACAGTCGCCAAGGAATAACTGGAAGCCATCCGGTTAACACAGATAACCGACCAACATAAGAAGATACTTCGGGTATCTGTTGAGAATGATACCAAAAGAACAGACTGAACATTGCCATATCCATACAAGTCTGATGACAGTCTGCAGGCTGTAGAAGACAGTCCTACAAGATCTTTCTACTTTAGGATAAATCAGAAAGACAATCTCCCAAGTACAGACAACTGTCTAACCGACAGTTACCAAATTGAGTAAAAGACAAACCTAGCCGGTTTGACCTGCATACTGGAAGAACAGACCGCCAGGTCTGAAAAGTTGACCGCCAGGTCTGAATCACTGAACCTCTGCTCAACCAATCAAATTCAAGGAAATGAAATGTGACCGTTGGCACATTTCACCTATAAAAGGAGGAGCTGAAGAGGAGTAAATGCGGGACACAGTGGACAATTAATTTACAAGTGATAAGATTGTGTTCTATCTCTAGAAAGCTTAAGTGCTAAGTTGAAATGTGTATTTACAATTTCGGTTAAAATTGTACGGGTGTTATCGAGCAGGAAATAAGTCTCGATCGGATTGTGCTTGTATTCCTTAGTGAATATCCTTCTCGCAGTTTCGAGAGGAAGTGGTGACGTAGGAGTTTTATCTCCGAACATCCATAAAAACCTGTCTTGTTATTTACTTTCTGCCGGTTCTATATTCTAACCGATATGTTCTAACCCACTTACACCGCCTTGACCGACTCTACATTATCTAAACCGAATTACTAAATTCCAAAACCGACCCAACAATCTCCAAACCGTCTTATCCAAAACCGGTCCTGCCTATCTCGTGAGTGTGCTTCTTCAACCTGAAACAAACCTCTTCCGCTCTTGAACCTGGTTTAAGGGTTTGTGACAGTTTGTGTAGTATTGAAACCCCGGTGTTAATCTCTAACCGGATCAATCACCACCCTTTGAGTGAGACGCGTTAACCGGTCCAACCCTGGTCCCCCAGTCGCGACCTAGATCCTAACAGTTCTCCTCGCTCCCAGCAAGATTATAAAGTCTCCTCAATTCATCAAACCGGAGGACAGGAAATGCAAAAGGAAGGCCTCCGGTTCTACAAGTGGCCGAAAGAAGAAGACAGCCAGTAAGAAAGCGATTTCGGTCAAAGAAAAATCTGGTACTAAGGGGGATGGGCAATCAACCGGATCGGCTAATCCGCGGCCAGACACCCCCAACAATGAGAACTCAGCTTCCAGCTCTGGCCAAACCATTTCACAACATATCGGAGGAGATCAGTCCGGTAAGGGGAAAGAACCGATAGTTGAAGAACAATCGGTCAGTCATGATAATGCTGATGCCGGTTCGGACAGACTGCGGAAGGAAGATGAATCCGCGGATGAACACACCCGAAAAACGGCCGAGGATCTCGTCAGCAGAATCATGGACGAGATACATCAGCAGGCTCACGCGGCATCCGACGTCTACTATCAATGGGTCCTGCACCGGCATCGAATACTCTACAAAAACATGCTACCGGATCTCACCGTTAGCCAAAAATTCGAGAGATTGGTTGAGATAGAGGAGGAGGTCATCAGCCTCACAAAGGCTCAAGACGTCACGACCGCCCTAGGACGAAGCAAGATGGTCGAACCGCATGCTCGGTTACAAGGACTCACCGAACACATTCAACACCTCCAAGAAAAGCATATTCCAGGGACACCAGATTCCTCTCTTGAGCTCCTGGTGTTAAATTTGCTAGTGGTCAAAGAAAAGGACCTAATCGAGGAGATGGCACGGCTTGAAGCGGAGCCCGAGCACCAGGAAAATTCAAACTTATCCAGATCCCCTCCCGAGGATGTTGGCAGTCAGAATCCGACCGATAATGAGCAATCCTCTCCTTCACCGGAATAAGATATCAACATGACCGAACCCAGGACGGGCACACCAATCATAGAACAGCGAGTCTCTGTTCAAACTGGGGATTCAGTACCGGCCATAACGGAAGAAAAGGTAAAGGCCCTCATCGAAGAGTTTGTCAATGACGCCATTCGGACGTGGTAAAAGAAAATCAAAGAAACCGCATCCAAATCCGTTGAGATGATTGAGTCGACAAACAAGGAGCTCAAATCCGTAGTCGACCGGATCACTTCCGTTGAAGGGAATTACGGCAACACGGATCAGTTGTACGGCGGTCATCTTGACAGAACCAAGGCATTGGAGGATATAACTCCGAAGCTGGTGACCGACCTCGCTTCTGTCAGCCAAAAGGTCGTTATGATGGAACAATCTCAAGAAACAACCGTTCAAAGGCTGAAGAAGGTTGATGTGGACTTGGCTCAATCCGGTGCCCAAGCCGGATCTGATCGTCAGAGGGTGATAACGCTTGAAGAAAAACATGCCAAACTCGAAGCCGATCTCAAAGCGGTCACCGAACAAGTGGCGGAGTTAATAGAGGCTAAGCTAGCTACCGATAAGGCACTTGAGGAGGCAAATGCTCTCGTGGCCCAGAGGCTTCAAGATGCCCTGGACGAGCAGGTCCGGATTTAGAAAACGGTAGAGGATTTAGAATCTGGCCGGACATATGCAAAATATAGAGAACAGTGCACCGGCCATAGCAGCGGCCATAGCGGCTCAACAAGCCAAAGATGCTACCCGACTAATGGTCCAACATGAAACGTATAATGAGTTCGCCAAGGCTCACAAGCAGTCCAAAACGGTTGCTCATTCTTCCGCTCCGGTTACACGAAAGAGGAAAGCTGCTTCAAAGATGGTGGAAATCACAACACTTTTGGACAGGGTCACTAATACGGTTGTTGAGCCTTCATTCAACCCGGTTCTGCAAACCAATGATGATTTCGAGGAAGAGCTCGAGCCACAACTCAGAAGACAGCGGGGTCTCGATGCAGTTCCAAGTAGATCGATCGCTCAAAAGATCTCTCCCTTCACCGACAATTCAGGCGGTCAAGGATCCTCTTCCAGGCCGGTTCCGGCGGTCAAGGGAAAAACAACCGATGAACTGCTAGAAAAATTCCTGCCGCCAAGATCAAAGAAATAGGGGCTTTATTTACTTTATTTACCTATGTTCACTTCAGTTCTATATATATAAAGTATTTTTGCCTTAGTATATTCATCTATATATCAAATATTTTTGGAAACCGACTTACATTTGCATTTTTACATAGTTTTGAATATTTTAAATAAAATAATCAAAAAGGGAGAAATTGTTAGATAAAAGATAAAAAATTTCCAAAATTTTTCGAAAAATTATTCCAAGTCAGTTTCCAAAAATCTGAATAAACTTTTAAACAACCGGCCTACTTTTGCATTCTTACAAAGTTTTGAATATTTTAAATAAAATATTCAAAAAGGGAGAAATTATTAGATAAAATTAGATCGGTTAAATAGAACTTAACAAAAATAAACTTCTTGTGCAGGAAACGGTCAAGTCACTCAACCGGTCAAGGTACTCAACCGGCCAAGTCACTCAATCGGTCAAGCAATCCAACCGAACAAGAAGATAAGACCGGTCAAATCAGAAGGCCAAATTCATAGAACATTCGGTCAATCAGAAGCTATGGAAAAAACGGAAGTCGTCCGGTTAACATAAACAACCGACCAGTACAAATATATACTTAGGGTATCTGTTGAGGATGATACCAAAGGGACAGACTTTAGTATTGTGACTTTCATACAAGTCTGAGGACAGTCTGTAGGCTGCAGAAGATCGTCTGGCAGGATCTTTCTACTTCAGGATAAATTAGAAACGCAATCTTCCAGGTACAGGCAACTGTCCAACCGACAGTTGCCATATTGAGTAAAAGACAAACCTAGCCGGTTTGACCTACACACTGGAAGACTAGACCGTCAGGTCTGAAGACTAGACCGCCAAGTCTGAATCACTGAACCTCTGGTCAACCAATCAGATTCAAGGAAATGAAATGTGACCGTTGGCACATTTCACCTATAAAAGAAGGAGCTGAAGAGGAATAAATGTAGTTACAAGTTCTGAAAGTTTTCTACAGCCTAAGTCAAAAAATTGTGTTCTATCTCTCTAAAGAGCTTAAGCGTTTATTTGAAGAGTAATTACAATTTCAGTTAAAATTGTACGGGTGTTATCGAGCACAAAAATAAGTCTCGATCGGATTGTGTTTGTGTAATCCTTAGTGAATATCCTTCTCACGGTTTCGAGAGGAAGGGGTGACGTAGGAGTTTCATCTCCGAATATCCATAAAAACTTGTCTTGTTATTTACTTTCCGTCGGCTTTACATTCTAACCAATCTGCACTAACCTACTAATACCGCTCTAACCGATTCAACATCATCTAAACCGAATTACTAAACTGCAAAACCGACCCAGCAATCTCCAAACCTATCTTATTCAAATCCGGTTCTGCCTATCTCGTGTATGTGCTGCTTCAACCTGAAACAAACCACTTTCGCACTTGAACTCGGTTCAAGGGTTTGTGATAGTTTGTGTAAGTATGAAACCCCTGTATTAATCTCTAACCGGATTAATCACCACCTTTGAGTGAGACGCGCTGACCGGCCAGACTCCGGTTCCCCAGCCGCGACCTAGATCCTAACATACTCTGATATCAGTTGTTAGGATTTGTATCTCCCAAATCCGACCTGCTTGAAAACAATCTGTAAAAACATAAGAAAGAAAAACACAAGAACACACAGATTTATAGTGCTTCACTCAAATTGAGCTACATCCACTTCAGCCAACACTAGATTTACTATGGAGAAGAAGAATGAATACCGAGTTTTTGCCTAACACTTTATCTCTCTAGAATTCTGTCTTCACAATGTAAACCCTTAATAATCACATATTTATAAGGTAAACATTCAGGTAATAAACCTAAATAACTTTGGTCAGGCCCAAGCCCAAAAACCAAAAAGAAAACTCAATAAACTCTAATTAACAATGTAGAGTTTATTATTCTTGAAAATAACAAATACTTCAGACTTGTGCTTCATAAAATATACCAATACCTTTCTTGTTGAATCATCTATAAACGTCACGTAGTATTGTGATCCGCCAATAGAAGAAACAGTGCAGGTCCCCACACGTCAGTGTGTACCAACTCTAGCCTTTTTTTCTTGAGCTCCTTCCCAATCTTTAAGAAACTCACCCATTTATGTTTTCCAAGAATGCAGTTTTCACATAACTGATGTTCAACAGACTTCAGTTCTGGAATCTGTCCATTCTTCAAAAGAATTTTCATCCCTTTTTCGCTCATATGCCTCAACCTCCAATGCCATAGCTCACTGTTCTTCGAGTCATCAACTACAGCAGCAACTGATTCTCTGCAAGTTGAAGTCGTGTATAACGTTCCAGTTTTGTGACCTCGAGCAACAACAATTGCTCCTTTAGTCACCTTCCATGCACCATTTCCACAATTGAAATTGTGACATTCTTCATCAAGTTGTGTAATAGAGATCAGATTGCGCATTAAACCTGGAATGTGTCTCACCTTATTAATCTTCCAAACAGAACCATTTGTCATCTTCAATTTGATGTCCCCCATGCCAACAATATCCAGTGGCTCACCATCTGCAAGATATACTTTCCCACAGTTTTCAGCCACATAATTCTCCATTAATTCTTTATGAGCACTAGTGTGGAAAGTCGCTCCTGAGTCTAAAACCCACGAATCTATCGGCCTATCAACAGACAGAAGTAACGCATCAGTGACAGATTCTGTAACACCGTTGGCTGTATCATTTTTATCATCACCGTTTTCTTCGGTGCTTTGCAGTTCATCTTTAAATGACCATGTTTACCACAATTCCAACACTCAAATGTTCGCCCAGACTTGGACTGACTCTTCATGCTCCTTGACATAGACCTGCTTTTACCTCGGTTGAAATTTCTATCATTATCTCTACCCCTATTTTCCACATTCAGAGCAGAACCTTTGAATGTTTCACTAGAATCAATTTTACGAACCTCTTCAGCAATAATACGATCTCTAACTTCAACAAATTTCAGTTTAGCATTTCCAACTGAATTACTAAATGTTTCCCTCATAGGTTCCCAACTATTTGGTAGAGATGCTAACAAAATCAGGGCACTAACTTCATCCCCAAAATCAATCTCAACAGATAGCAATTGATTCACAATTGTATTGAATTCATTCAAATGAGTAGTGACAGAAGTACCATCAACCATTCTTAAGTAAAATAGTCTTTTCATTAAGTGTACCTTGTTGTTAGCAGATGGTTTCTCATACATATCAGAAAGAGCTTTCATCAGACCCATGGTGGTCTTCTCCTTTGCTACATTATGAGCAACTGTCTTGGCTAGCGTCAATCGAAAAACTCCCCAAACCTGTCTATCAAGGAGTTTCCATTCAGCTTCATCCATCTTCTCTGATTCTCACTTAAAGGAACATGAAGCTTCTTTCCATAGAGATAATCTTCAATCTGCATTATCTAGAAGGCATAATCTGTCCCATCAAATCTTCCAATCCCATGTCCTATACTGTTCTCATTTGCCATTATTTCCAATGCTTAGATCTAGCCTAGCTACTTTGATACCAGTTGTTAGGATTTGTACCTCCCAAATCCGACATGCTTGAAAACAATCTGTAAAAACACAAGAAAGAAGAACACAAGAACACAGATTTATAGTGGTTCACTCAAATTGAGCTACATCCACTTCAGCCACCACCAGATTTACTATGGAGAAGAAGAATGAATACCGAGTTTTTGCCTAACACTTTATCTCTCTAGAATTCTGTCTTCACAATGTAAACCCTTAATAATCACATATTTATAGGTTAAACATTCAGGTAATAAACCTAAATAACTTTGGTCAGGCCCAAGCCCAAAAACCAAAAAGAAAACTCAATAAACTCTAATTAACAATGTAGAGTTTATTATTCTTGAAAATAACAAATACTTCAGACTTGTGCTTCATAAAATATACACATACCTTTCTTGTTGAATCATCTATAAACGTCACGTAGTATTGTGATCCGCCAATAGAAGAAACAGTGCAGGTCCCCACACATCAGTGTGTACCAACTCTACCCTTTCTTTCTTGAGCTCCTTCCCAATCTTTAAGAAACTCA
Organism: Impatiens glandulifera; assembly: GCF_907164915.1. Taxonomy (NCBI): domain Eukaryota; kingdom Viridiplantae; phylum Streptophyta; class Magnoliopsida; order Ericales; family Balsaminaceae; genus Impatiens; species Impatiens glandulifera. The sequence goes on along the minus strand of NC_061862.1, from coordinate 17,910,451 downwards.
CTCATTTCTATTTTCCAAGAATGCAGTTTTCACATAACTGATGTTCAACAGACTTCAGTTTTGGAATCTGTCCATTCTTCAAAAGAATTTTCATCCCTTTTTCGCTCATATGCCTCAACCTCCAATGCCACAGCTCACTATTCTTCGAGTCATCAACTACAGCAGCAACTGATTCTATGCAAGTTGAAGTCGTGTATAACGTTCCAGTTTTGTGACCTCGAACAACAACAATTTCTCCTTTAGTCACCTTCCATGCACCATTTCCACAATTGAAATTGTGACCTTCTTTATCAAGTTGTGTAATAGAGATCAGATTGCGCATTAAACCTGGAATTTGTCTCACCTTATTAATCTTCCAAACAGAACCATTTGTCATCTTCAATTTGATGTCCCCCATGCCAACAATATCCAGTGGCTCACCATCTGCAAGATATACTTTCCCACAGTTTCCAGCCACATAATTCTCCATTAATTCTTTATGAGCACTGGTGTGGAAAGACGCTCCTAAGTCTAAAACCCACGAATCTATCGGGCTATCAACAGACAGAAGTAACGCATCAGTGACAGATTCTGTAACAACGTTGGCTGCATCATTTTTATCATCACCGTTTTCTTCGGTGCTTTGCAGTTCCTCTTTAAATGACCATGTTTACCACAATTCCAGCACTCAAATGTTCATCCAGACTTGGACTGACTCCTCCTGCTCCTTGACATAGACCTGCTCTTACCTCGGTTGAAATTTCTATCATTATCTTTACCCCTATTTTCCAAATTCAGAGCAGAACCTTTGAATGTTTCACCAGAATCAATTTTACGAACCTCTTCAGCAAGAATACGATCTCTAACTTCAACAAATTTCAGTTTAGCATTTCCAACTGAATTACCAATTGCTTCCCTCATAGGTTCCCAACTATTTGGTAGAGATGCTAACAAAATCAGGGCACTACCTTCAACCCCAAAATTAATCTCAACAGATAGCAATTGATTCACAATTGTATTGAATTCATTCAAATGAGTAGTGACAGAAGTACCATCAACCATTCTTAAGTAAAAGAGTCTTTTCATTAAGTGTACCTTGTTGTTAGTAGATGGTTTCTCATACATATCAGAAAGAGCTTTCATCAGACCCATGGTGGTCTTCTCCTTTGCTACATTGTGAGCAACCGTCTTGGCTAGCGTCAATCGAACAACTCCCAAAACATGTCTATCAAGGAGTTTCCATTCAGCTTCATCCATCTTCTCTAGTTTCTCACTCAAATGAACATGAAGCTTCTTTCCATAGAGATAATCTTCAATCTGCATTATCCAGAAGGCATAATCTGTCCCATCAAATCTTCCAATCCCATGTTCTATACTGTTCTCACTTGTCATTGTTTCCAATGCTCAGATCTAGCCTAGCTGCTCTGATACCAGTTGTTAGGATTTGTATCTCCCAAATCCGACCTACTTGAAAACAATCTGTAAAAACACAAGAAAGAAGAACACAAGAACACACAGATTTATAGTGGTTCACTCAAATTGAACTACATCCACTTCAGCCACCACCAGATTTACTATGAAGAAGAAGAATGAATACCGAGTTTTTGCCTAACACTTTATCTCTCTAGAATTCTGTCTTCACAATGTAAACCCTTAATAATCACATATTTATAGGGTAAACATTCAGGTAATAAACCTAAATAACTTTGGTCAGGCCCAAGCCCAAAAACCAAAAAGAAAACCCAATAAACTCTAATTAACAATGTAAAGTTTATTATAAGTGTAGGCTCCATAACTCAACACTTTACGCCTTTTTGTATTTTTTTAAACATTTTTAAGGTTTTATTTGATTTTAAAAATTAAAATAAAATACTTGTACACGATACAAATTGCTCAACTTAGTTTTAAATTTTACACTGTTTAATGTGCTCTTATTTATTTTTTATGTGGAAATTTTATATTCTTTAATTGATATGGTTTGTAGGTCGATTTTGAAACGGTTCAATAATATTGTTCTAAGGTGGAATAACATAATAGTTTGTGTGGGTCAATGATATTTATTGTATTGATAGTTTGTCTTATCTCTAATTGGGACCTCATTTTATATAATAAAATTACGTCTAAGATATATTTTTCAGTTGGTGCTCACCAAAGGGGATCACTCATAATAATTGAGCAATAACACGTGAGGGATCAAGAAGACCTGTCGTCATTGGAATATGTCTATGGCATGATGAATCACAATCCACTAGCTTCTTCGTTGTCCGACTAACACTAATATACAAGAGTAAGAGCGAAATTATGATTTAAAATCTATAAGGGTTAACTTTTATAATAAAAAAATTATATAACATAATAATAACTGTATTTGTTTCAATCGGATATATAATGAAGAACAATAAATTATTGGTTTAAAAGAAAGACAAAATAACAATCATCATAATTACTAACGGTTTATTAAACCGTTAATTAGTTAATAATTGATTAGTTAGTATTGAACTCCTATATAAAAGAGATATGTAATTGTTTGAAAACAACTTTCAATAATACAATTTCAGTTTACACTTCTCCTTCTTCAAAATTTTAACATGGTATCAGAGCTCCAAAGTTAAAAGATCTTGGAGATCTTGGAGAGTTTTCCGCTGCCTCTATCGGTGGCCGGAGCAGCCATTGACGGAGGGCTTTATTTCATCCTCAATCAGGCTTTCATGATGATTCAATAGGCGAGAAAAAGCTATGGCTGAAAGTAGGGGCGGAGCCAGGATTTGAAACCTACCCGGGCTAATTTTTTATTAAAAAAATCTATCCGGGCTAGTTTTATAGTTTGCTGTCACCAATGCCTTTTAGCGACGGAAAATAACCAATAACAACGATAATTTACCGTCGTTATTGATGAAATACATACATGTTGTTTAATGCTACCCAGACTATAGCCCGGGCCGGCTTGTACTTGGCTCCGCCCCTGGCTGAAAGACAACAAATCGACTACTTGTGCCTTTTCTTGTATTTCTCTCACGGAGAAGAGAGAAGAAAGAGAATTCGATCCTACAATGGCGTAACTCCTGAAGCATCTAGTTGCTTTCGCTTCTATGGTTTCCAAAGAATTAGCACTCTTCACAGCCGGTGCCATGGTTGGTGCCGCGGCAAAGACAGTTACAACACCTCTTGACCGTATCAAACTCATTATGAAAACTCGTGGATTAAGGACTGGGCAAGAGGCAACTAAGAAGGGTATTAGTCTTGTTGAGGCATTTGCATTGATAGGAAAGGACGAAGGGCTTAAAGGTTTCTGGAAAGGGAATATTCCACATGGGGAGAATGATGAACTCTCTGTCATTGAAAGACTTGTAGCTGGTAAAAAAACAGAGTGTCAAAATATCAGGAATTCACACCAGAGACTTCAACAGAAAATTGTCAAGAAGAACCAACTAGGTTTGATGAACTTAAGGAAATGTTGTTGCACGCAAATGAAGCAAATGAGATGCCTGCTGGAGAAGTTTATGGAGAACGAAACTTTAATCTCGTCTTTTTCAACTTGGTTGACAAAAGGGAGAATTATCTTAACGTTTTAAAAAGCTGGTATGTTCAAGATGGATTCGATTGACGAAGATTGTTCAGAGATTGTGCTGTCTAATTTTGGGTAGTTTAAATGATGCGGGCTGAATTAATTAGTCTGGATAAAAATGAAAGAATGCTAAATTGGCTTCCTTGAAAAATATTTGTCGATGCAAGGACGGTTTTGTCGGATCAAAATGAGATTTTGAAGTTCTTTAAGCCGTGGAGAAAGATTCTCTTGCAATTGCTGAAAGAAATGAGTTTGTCGACCTGATTCGTCATACCAAAAAGAATGCTAAATTGGCTTTCTTTGAAGAAAAAACGAAAGCTGCAAAGGTTAAAAGTTGATGGCTAATGAAGAAAAAAACAATTCATGATGATTGTTGTGGATTGGACTAACGAAAATTGAGCTATCTATATTAGGTAGTTCAAAAAAATGGAGCTTGCTGAATTGGGCTTGCTCGGCTGTCTATGTTTGGTAGCTGAAAAAAAAAATGAGCTTCCTGAATTGGGTTTGCTCGGCTGTCTATGTTGGGTAGCTGAAAAAAATGGAGCTTTCTGAATTGGGTTTGCTCGGCTGTCTTAATTGGATAGTTAAAAAAAATGAAGCTTGCTGAATTGAGCTTGCTTAAGACGATGGCTGCATGATCGTAGCTTGATGTTTCATCAACTTGTTTTATCAAGGTGAAACTTTGTTTCTACTACGTTTCTCCTTTAGGGGAGGATGCAAAAATAATAACTAACCGTTTATTAAACTGTTAATTAGTTAGTAACTGATTAGTTAGTTTGGTTAATTAGTTAGTATTAAACTCCTATATAAAGGAGATATGTAATTGTTTGAAAACAACTTCAATAATACAATTTCAGTTTACACTTCTCATTTTTTAAGATTTTAACATAAGGGCTAACTTTTATAATAAAAAATTATATAACACAATAATAATTGTATTTGTTTCAATCGTATATATAATGAAGAATAATAAATTATTAGTTTAAAAGAAAGACGAAATATTGTTTTTTTGCCTTTCTCTCCAAATTTGACATTAAATAAGTTATTTATTTTCAAGATTTTCAAAAATTATAATTGGAACATTTAGATAATGAAAACGATTTATACAAACACAAATAACTATAAAATTAAAATTATACAAACTTGATGATAAGAATAAATTTTAATCTAAGTTGGTAGAATACTATCATTGGTTTTTTTAGTATTAGAACTTACAAGAACTTTGAGCTAGGGAGAAATAAAGGCTGAATAAATTATATTGTTGGGCTAACCTATTGTTTAATTAAAAATGAATAAATTAGGGATATTTAATTAGGAATAATAGATTAAATTAGGGGATGTTTAATTAATAAGAATGAGAATTATGTGTTGCTTGATGTAGTTGATAGTATCATCTTCCATCGTCTCAACGTTATCCTCATGTTCTTGGAGAAATACAACATAGTCATCCGAAATAGCATTTTTCCTTTCTCTTGTGGATCTTCGTAATGATATTTGTTCTTGAGACTGTTGAGTTTGTTCTTTAGGAATGTTTACCTCATTTTCAATGGGAAGATTTGTATTCATGTCTTGAAGTTCTAAAATTGCTTCATGATTATCATCAATAGAAATATCTGGAATTTGAACAAATTCCTCTTCAAATACAAATTCCTTAGTATCTCTCATTCAAATACAAATTCCTTAGTATCTCTCCCCTCAAACTCAAAATCTTCAAAGAACACCGCATTTCCCGTCTAAAAAATAGATCTGTTCGTGGGAACAAAAAACTTATAACCCCTTGATTTCTCATAATATCAAATAAAGTAACAACTAACTATTTTAGAGTCCAATTTCTTTTCATGGAGCTTATAAGGCTTTGCTTCTACTGGACATCCCCAAATATGAAAATGCTTTAAAACTGGATTTTTACCGGTTCAAAGCTCATAAGGAATTTTAGTTGTTACTTTAGTTGGAACTCTTTTGAGAATATAAGTTGCAGTCTTTATTGCTTCTCCCCAAGGAGATTCAAGTAAGTAGAATGAGAAATCATACTTCTTACCATATTTTTAAGAGTTATGTTTTATCTCAGATACACCATTCATGCTAGGAGAACCTGGCATAGTGTATTGAGGTACAATTCAACATTCCTCTACAAATTTAGCAAATGGTCTTGGACGTTGTTCTCCCGCTCTATCATAGCGATCATAGTATTCACCACCACAGTCAGATCTGACGACCTTAATTATTTTACCAAGATGATTTTCTACCTCAACTTATGCCTTAAAACGTCCAATGCTTGGAACTTCTCACTTATGAGGTATATGTAATTATATCTTGAATAATCGTCTATAAACGAAATAAAATATCGTTGACTATTCCAAGAGGTTGTAGGGAATGGCCCACATATATTAGTATGTATGAGTTCTAAGATGTCTGTAGTTCTATTGGCACCCAATTTTCTTACATTTGTTTGTTTTCCCTTAATACATCCAACACAAACCTCAAAATTTGAAAAAACAAGGGAATCAAGAATTCCATCACTTACAAGCCTTTCAATTTTGTGTTTAGATATATGACATAAATGCTTGTGCCACATTTATGCATAATTCTCAATTGTTAATTTTCTTTTAGTACCGTGTGTACTTGTATACAAAGTTTCATTATATGAGGCAATTGTATCAAGTAAATATAGATTATCATAAACTGACAAAGAACCAGTTGCAATAATACTTGAATTTAAAGAAAGACTAAAATGATTATTCCTAAATGAACAACAAAAACCAAATTTGTCCAAAACAGAAATAGAAACCAAATTCCGTCTAAAAGTCGGTACAACAAAAGTGTCTTTCAAATCCAAATAAGAACCAGTTCTTAATAATAATCTAAAATTCCCAATAGCCTCAACTTCAACTGATTTTACATCACCCACAAATATGAATCTTTCATCATTACTTGGCTTTTGGCAGCTCAGGCAACCCTACATAGAAATACTAATGTGAGTAGTAGCACCAGAATTTATCCACCAAGTGTTACTCGGTACTAAAGTTAAATTAACCTCAGAGCAAACTAAAGTAAGAATATTATATTTCTTTGCACGCCACGTGTGATATTTGGTGCAGTCCCTCTTCATGTGTGTGGTTTGCCGACAAAAGAAACAACAAAGTTTCTCATTTTCTTTAGTTTGTTGTTTCTTTTGTGCGGGATCACTTACAACTTCTTTAGGGTTTTTCCTTTTATTTCTTTGATACCTGAAGTTATTTGTCAAAGTCAGATGGGCACTTTCAGTCCGATCTTGCTTTAATCTCTCTTCCTCTTGCACACAATATGAAATGAGCTCATTAAGAGTCAATTTCTCTTTCTGACAGTTATAACTTACCTTAAATTAGTTAAATTGTGTAGGAAGAGAGATCAAAACTAAATGCACGACTAGTTCATCAGAAAACTCTAACTTTAGTGCTTTTAGTTTTGAAGCAATGTGAGACATTTAATGTACTCCCTTATATTTCCTTTTCCTTTATATTTCATTGAGGTTAAGCCGCAAAAAGCGTTCTAGTTTCAGCTTTATCGTTTTTTACAAAACGTTTCTCAATTTCCTCAATGAATTCCTTAGCATCAGTAACTTCAGAGATATCACCCCTAAATGTTTCTGTAATTCCTCACTTGACGATCATTAAACACATGCGATTTGATTTTTCCCACTTTTCAAGGTCCCGTTTTTCATCAAGGGTACCCTCAGCCGTAATAGTGGGTCGATCAATCCAAAGCGCAAGGTCTAAATCCATACAACCGATGATAATCAAAACATTTTCTCTCCGGTCCTTAAAATTGTTTCCATTCAGCAGGAATCGAATTAATATTGGAAGATATTGAAGAAGCGGAAGCATTAACTAAAATCATAAACACATATTTTATCCAAATATAATTAGTATTTATGTTAAGATTTGTCATCAAAAAATAAATTATCTTGCACAACGTTAAAAGTTAGTCTTTTGACAAAAATCTTATTGTAAATGATAATTTAATGTTATGATCAATATTGACAATAAATCATGTCAAACAATAATTCTATCTTTGGACCGAAATATTGTTCAGATAAAAAAATTGAATAATTATCACATATTTATCATTACATGTATATATTTAATCCGGTCTGACAATATTGATCTTCCTTTGGGCCGATATAATATCCACATGAATTAAAAATATATTATCATTTAAAATTCTTAACAAATTAATCTTCACAAAAGACATACTTTGGTAACATGTTTCAATTAATCTGTTTTATAATAATAAACTTCTTCCATCTTAATATAATCTTAATTCTTTAATTTCTATTAATAACTTTATATCACCAAAATAATACAAAATTCTTTAATAATATTATATATTTTTAATAAAATAACTTTCTCTTACATATTTAATATAAATATAAAATATATATTCAATAATATATATATAATCGTTTGTAAAAGTCTAATGACTTTTTCAGATTCCATATATATATATATATATATATATATATATATATATATATATATATATATATATATTTATTTATTTATTTATTTATTTTATTTTATGTAACAGCAAAATGTAAGCAAAATTAGAAACTCAAAAGTCAGTTTAAAAAAAGTTTTAAAAAATTGTGATTTCTTCGTAATCTTAACATTAACAGATTAATAGAGATTAACAAATTCTTAGTAACATAATCTTAGATCTAACATATCAACGATTTCTTCATATCATAATTATCATAGTATTAAAATATCAAAATGTAATCATATCATAATATTAACAGAATAAAGACCATTTGTTAGCTTCATATCATAATTATCATAGTATTAAAATATCAAAATGTAATCATATCATAATATTAACAGAATAAAGACCATTTGTTAGGTATATATATATATTCTTATCTTGTTTTAGTCTGGATTATTGATAGTTTTATTTTGTCATGATCTATAATCTTAAACATTATATTAGTGTTTATCTAGAAAAAAATAAGATTCATGTAAAAGTTAGATCTTCAAATTCTATAGACCGATGTCATTTCCCAAAGCTTGAGTTATCACAGGTTGGTTCTTACAATTTTATAGATAGTCTGTCTTGTTTCTCCCTAAGGGACCACAATCCTATTTATATTATTTTTTTATTTATTATTTAATTCATCATAAATAATAAATAAATATTCGGTTTCTACCCATAATAAAATATATCATACTAATAACCAAACATGACTTAACTCATTACTAGATCACTTTATTATTGGGAGATGCAAGGATATGTAAGAAGAGTTAGACACCTTTGTTGCTCCATTTGTACGAATCGCTCACATTCCACGCACAATTAGACGTAGAGCCACTAAGAGTTGGCAGACCGGGTCCATGTGACTCTCTCGGTGTAAAGGGGGCACTCTACCAATTTAGTCAAGGCATTTCGACCGTATATAGTATGAGGGATTCACCTTTGTACTAAGACTCTCAATTTTTATTCTCTTGTAAAACTTTGGATATAGCAAGGCAAACTTGATCTATCATTCGAATGATGTAGACTTTCTTTTTTCTGATTCTACTGTACAAACTCCATTTTGAAGTCAAAGTAACCAGCTCATTGGTTCCATTCTTGATGCTGAAATGGCAATGTAGCAGGTTCACCCCCACCTATCACTAGAGGGGTCTTGAACTTCTTTAGAAAAATCAATGTTCTCTTTTTGCAATATCAAAATTCAAAACCATCAACTATTACTTCTCTTTCACTGCATTTTTTTTATTTACTTATTTAAACATACTACCTATTTTAATTTAGTATCAGTTTTCCATCCATATCTGTAAGATCATTTGCATTTCTTCACTCAAATCATCTCCCACCTTTATATCATTATTATTAATATTATAATTATTATTATTATTATTATTATAAATATAATAATAATAATAATAATTATTATTATTATTATTATAAATTATTATTAATATTATTATTATAAATAATAATAATAATAATAATAATTATTATTAATTATTATTATTAATATAAATTATAATTATTATAATTATAATTATTATTGATATTATAAATTATAAATTATTATTATTTAATATTATTATAAATTAATATTATTATTAATTGTTTTTATTATTATTATTATTATAAATTTTTATTATTATAAATTTTTATCATTAAAATAATTTTTAATATTATAATAATAATTATTATTATTATTATATTTATTATAAACTATTATTATAATTATAAATTATTATTATTATAAATAATAATTATTATTATTATTAAAAATTATTATTATTATTATTAAAAATTATAATTATTATGATAAATTATTATTGTTATTATTACAAATTATTATTATTATTATTATAATTATTATTATAAATTATTATAAATTATTATTATTATTATTATTAAAATTATTATTATTATTATTATTATTAAAATTATTATTATTAATATAAATTATTATTATCATTATAAATTATTATTATTATTATCAAAAATTATTATTATTATTAATATAAATATTATTATTATTATTTGAATTATTATTATTATAATTATTATTATTATAAATTATCATTATTATTTTTATTATTATTATTAGTATCATTATCATTGTTATTATTATTATTATAAATTATTATTATTATTATATCCAAATTCAAATTCATTTAACTTCTTCTTAACTTATGATTTATATTATTATTATAAATTATTATAATAAAAATAATTTTTATTATTATTCATTATTAATTATTATTATTATTATTATTTATTATTATTATTAATTATTACTATTATTATTATAATTTATTATTATTATTATAATTAATTATTATTATTATATATATATATACACTTTTGTTCTCAACCTTATATTTATTTCTCTTTCATTGCATTTTTTTTTTAATTCCAATTTCATTTTTTATTACCATAATAAAAGTTAAATATTTATTTCAAATATTATTAATTTTTTTAAAATCAAAATTAATAATAAATATTTTTTATATAATAACTTTTAAACCTCTTTTTTTAGTTTTTAACTGTTTATATTATTATTATTATAAATTATTATTAATATAACAATAATAAAAATTATTATAAATTATTATAATAATAATAATTATTCTTATTATTTTTATAATTATAATAATAATAATTATTTTTAAAATTATTATTATTATCCTTAATGTTATTATTATAAATTATTATTATTATTAATATAAATATATTATAATAATTATTATAAATTATTATTATTATAAATTAATATTAATTATTAATTATTATTAACTATTATTATTATTATATATTATTATTATTATTAACTAATATTATTATTAACTATTATTATTATTATAAATTATTATTATTATTAATATTATTATTATCATTTTTATTATAAATTATTATTATTATTAATAAAATTTATTATTATTATTATAATTATTATTAATATAATTATTATTATTTATTATTAAAACAAAATAATAATAATAATAATAATAATAATAATAATAATAATAATAATAGGTTTGAGATGATTTAAGTGAAGTAGATGAAATTAAAAATTACAGTATTATGAAAAGTAGTTTGTTTGATTTTTATATTTATTTTTAATTCATAAATTTTATTTTTAGTTAATAAGCGTTGGTTAATGTTTATATTGATTTTATAATTATAATATTTTTTATATTTTAAAAATAAATTTTTATTTTTATTTATTTAATTAAAAATATTTTTATATTTTTTTAATAATTTATAATAACTAACATTCCAATAATTTATTAGTATTTAAGAATGAGACAATATCTTATCTTATATATTTTTAATAAATATATTTATAAAGATAGTTAAATACAAATATATATATTAAAACATTTCCATGATTTACATATAAAAATTAACCTATTATATTTAAGTGAGTTATTAAAAAAATTAAATATATTTATAAAATTAGAAATTTAATTCTCTGTTTATTTTTGTGTTAATAAAATTAATAAAATTTATATTATCTAATAAAATAAAAATAAAAATTTATCTAATAAAATAAAAATAAAAAATTTTAAAGTTCACCCATCTCACCATCAATCAAGACACCTAGAAAGATTTAAATGAATAATTATTTTCATTCATATTATGTTATTATATATTTATTTTATTATTATTATTTTATAATATAAATATCCATTATAATATATAATATAATTTCTATCATATTTTATAATCATATATTTATATCTATCAATATATAAATATTTATATTTCATATAATAAAATATATCAATTTTCATAATATATATATATATATATTAATTTTTCATTAATATAAATCAATATATATCTTAATTATAATAAATTATATAAGTATACATAACATACCTATATTAATTTATTATAATAATATATATTTTACAATTAATCATTATTATTATAAATTATAATTATAATTATTATTAATTAATCTTTGAATATACTTATTTATTATATTATTACATATTTTATTAACTATATATTTCTTTTATTATTCTTATTTTAATTAATATTTTTAAAAGTAATTAATATTTGTAAACAGATATTCTAACGTTATTTTTTTTGAGATTTATTATTTTATTTTTATATATTATTATATAAAACAATAAAGGATTAAAGAATTTTTAAAATAAAAACAAATGGACAGTGAAAAATAAGCCTAAAAGTTATTTAAATTGGGACGTCTGTTCTAGGCATAGTTTTAAAATACGACTGCGAGACGGTTGAGTGGACGGTCCAATTTTTACTTTGATATAATACTCTTTTGAATCGGTCAAAATTCAGTTCAATCGTATAATTCTACCGAAAAACCAAATCAGAAATTTTCAGCTCATAAGTTATACGATAATTATGTAGTATTTTTCTTTATTTTCTCTTTTTAAGTCTGGTCACCGCTAGCAAAGGTGTATGAGTAAAGAGAAAGAGAAACATGAAGAGAAAACTAACTAACGGGTCTGTGTGCAAAGAAAAAATCATATCTCTGAGGATGGAGAGAGAAAATCTTTCGGTGCAAAAATTGTAAAACAAAATAAGTTTTTACATTTTAGCTTCATCTGCGGCTGTCACGAAGTTTTTACGTAGCTATCAATAACTGCCATTTCAGGGGTTCACTTCCTAACTTATTTATAGTCTATTACATCCTATATTGTTTTTTTACTCTGTTACATTCTATATTGTTTTTTACTTTTTATTGTATAGTGTATTTGATTTGATATTAATTTAATATTTTAATTAGGTTATATTTTATTATTTTATATATATATATATATATAATTGATTATATATATACCATTTACTTACTAATATAATTAAATTTATTTATATTTTAAAAATAATTAAAATTTGGTCCATTTATTGGTTTAACCGGTTGGATCGGTTGAACCATTTACATACTAACCATTTTTTGTTTAATATCAACGGTAAAAATCGTTGATATTGACATTTTTTTACTAGTGTGGGTTGATGACTGAAACGGTTTTCAGAACAATCCTTTAAGGTTTATGTTTAATCATAAAAAGGATGACTCGTCCCTCATTATAAAAACATTAAGCTTCAGTTAAGAGGGAGGCAGCGTGATAGTTTCTTTCGTTTGCTCTGATGGTCGGTTGTAGATCTGGTGCTGGTGCGCGAGTGATTACTCCGATAGTCGGATGTAAATCTAGTGTTGGTGTGGGTGATGGAAGACGTATGCGAGATAAAAACTCAGCTACAAGAAGCTGAGTTTCGATCAAGATAGGTTTGTCTCTTCTTTTGTTTAAGAAGAATCGTTTAAAACTTAAATTATAATCGTATTTAGAAACTTACTTTCAATTATTTGTTAATACAACCTTTAGATGGAATGAAACCAACTTTGATTCATTATTAAACAATTTTTTTCTAAAAAAATACGAAACTTCAAGCTTCTAGCTTTAATAGTGGTTTCTCATCCAAATGGTCTTAACTCTTTGTTTTCTTTTCTTTTTTTTCTCCCCCTTTGCAATGATCGGGCTATCCTATTTATAGGCAACCCAAGTCTTCAGGATGTCTTCAAAGTCTTCAACTTTGGTTGAGCTTCATTAATATATTTTGTCTTTTTGGCTGAGATCTTTTTTACAGGTTTTGGGACACTTCCAACATCTGGGTGAAATGATCACATTCGCTTGATAGTCTCATGACCATACACATATGGTCATCCTAAGATGTTACTTGTTAGTAACTCACATGAAAGTTACTAAAATTTCCATGTTCTTTTACATGTCTCATGACATTAAACCCTTAGCCATTTATACATGACTAAATCTTGAATAGTCTATTGATAATCATGATAGATATGAATTGATGTTTCAATACCTATGATTATCTCTATCTTTTGAATTTTACGGGTACTTTGTTGAAATTTGTAAAACAAGATTCCAAGAGTTATCATTGTTAGGATAATTACCAAGGAAAGATCCTTAAAGCAACGCTTGGAAGCACCTTGACGAAATGCTATATACAACATCACCAGATCACTCCAACAGCAGCACGCTACATATTCTATCTTTCTAAACTCCCTCATTATAAATTGAACAAGATAACTTAAAGTTAGATGTCATACTCGAATCTGTGTTTTTAAAACCAAATTATTGTATTTAGACTCGATTCGAGAGGGGAACTATGTAAGCACTAAAATTCTACACACCAAATTTATAAAATTAAAATAATTATTTTTATTTATTTTCGAATAAATAAAATCAAAATAATTAACTCACTAGGCCAAAACTTAATTAATACAATTAATTAAGGAAAATAGCCAAAACAAAAAATAAAATTATTTGAGATAATTGTTGTACTCATTTTATCTTAAAATAATTTTTAAAAAAAATCAAGAGATTAAAATAAATAATTTAGGATGAAATGAGATACCCATTTCATCCCAAAAAATTATTTATTTAACTCAAAAATATACAAAATAAATTGGAAAAATATTTGTCATATTTATTTTAATATTTTGTGTATTTAAAAAAGATAAAAAATAAAGCCAAAAGGTTGAAAGAAAAATCAATTTCAAACAAAACTTTAAGATTTTAAAATAAAAATTAAATATGTAATCGGTTCGGGCCGAATTACAAAAATCCAGTTACAACTGAAACTAGAGCCTTTGGATGGATGCTAGATTTTCATCCAATACCCAAGAAGCGCCCGTGTAGCCCGTTATAGCTGAAGGAACGCGCATCCACGAAGTAGGCGATCAACTAACGGGCTGAAACAAGATCTTTGGTCTCTACCCGGACCCGATGAAAAAAATGGGATCACTACTTATGGACTCGGGAACACACAAATCATAACGGAAGGCTAACGAAACGCGGACAAAATGTTCCGCGTCTGTGTATGTACTTAAAACGACACCGTTTTGAACCCCGATCATCTCCTTCGTCGCGATCGCCGAAAGGATAAGAACAAATCCATCTTTAATTTTTCAAAGATGAAACTTTCTCCACAGTCAACCATTTTGGCTGATTCGAAAGGTGGAATGATCGCCCTACCACGATGATCATTTTCCCTACATCAATAGGGATTAATCATCCTTATTTCAGTCAATTGATCCAAGAATAATCAAAACACCATTGAGTGTTCTTGACTAATTCAATCCACTTGGATGGATCAACCGACTTCGGGAGACTATAAATAGCATCACTAAACAAATCTGAAGCTAAGAGAAAAATCTCAATCCTCAAATAAAATAAATTCCAAAATCCGCCATTGAAGCTCAAAGCTTCTAAATTTTCGAAAAATCTATATAAGGCTCTAAAGCTTGGATCTAGACATCCCAAAAGCTTTCATGAGGTTTAAGGAGTGTTCTTCAATCCTTGATATGCTTTCAATCATCCTTTAATTCATACTTCCAGTTTGAATTTGAAATTTTTATATTTCAGTTTCATAAACTTGTATGTTGTATAGTTGTTGAACTGTAGGATTGAAAATTGATCTTAAAATCATTTTCAAGTTTTCTGTTTAGGTTAGAATCAATCAATCAACCTCAAACAAAAAACTTAAATTATTATCGATCAAAATGTCTAAAATGAGTTGATTTGAAATTCGATTTAAATTAATTAAACATAATGAATTTAATGATTATTTATTTGAAAACAGAGTCGCAAAATAATTTTAGAACAATCAATAAAATGTACATGTATAAATGTACTTTATACCATAGTATTCATAAATGGTTCGATATTTGATTACGCTCGGGAAATGACTTTCGCGTTATGTCATTTGCGCCGTCGAAGACAATTTTATTTATAAAGCAAAAGTCTGGCTATCAAAAGTTTTATTTATAACATTTATTTCTTTTAATTAATAGTCTGGGGGTCCTAAACAAGGATAAGTTTAGATTACATAAATAATTGTACAAAATTATTTTAAAAGGCGTATATGCGATTGCGTTGATATTAGATTGAGTAAGAACCCTGAAAAATATCAGAAAAGTATTAGAATTTAAAAATAAATTTTAAAATAAGCCTTAGCCAAAATATTTATTTGAGAAATATCCCAAAATATTTAAAAATCAATTTATGACCTTTCGGGATTATTTAAAAATGGATTTGGGTTTCAAAATTACAAAAATAATATTGGATTTTGAAAGTGGAACCAAACAAGCCTTAAGACTAGAGTCCTAGGGCTTGGGTCTATTTATACTAGTCTGGGCTCGGATGGGCTCGGTCTAGACTGAAGGTGGTTTAGATCAGGGCTCGGGACACTCGGTCAAGGGACCGGAGGGTTCGGCCCTAGGGTTTGGGAGGCTCAATCCTGAACTTGGTTTGTTCGATCTTAGGTCTGGGAGTCTCAGTCCCAAATCTAGCTTCCTCGGTTGTGTGACCTGGGAGACTCGGTCCCAGGTCAGACCTCTCTGTCCGAGGTGACCTGGGAGTTATTTTAGGATTTTTTTTATTTTGTCTAATTTATTTTATTAAAAAATAAGTTGTTTGGATTTTAAATTATTTGTATTTAAAATTTATAAAGATAAAGTAAGACTATTTTAATATTTTAGTTAATTAAATAATTATTTAATGATTAAAATAACAGTGATATGAATAAAAGAAAAATTGGATAAAATTAAAAAAAAAACACATCAAAAGACCAGCTCCAATAGAAAATGGATTGTTTAGGTCTTAACTATTTATTATCATATTGAACGGTTTATATTTTAAATATTTAAGAAAAAATATATATTTTTTTTATAATAGTAAAGATATATAATATTATAACATTAAAAATTATAAAAAACTAAAATTTAGTTGGTTAATATGCTTGTTGTTATCATGTAAAATATATATATATATATATATATATATATATATATATATATATATATTATTCACATGTGTTATAACATCTTGATGCACAAATATTTATTAGAAAGATGTCACGTGTATATATATATATGTATATATGTATATATATACATGTATATATATATATGTATATATATATATATATATGTATATATATATATATATATGTATATATATATATATATATATATGTATATATATATATATATATGTATATATATATATATATATGTATATATATATATATATATACGACCATGCTATTATTTAACGGGAGGAATGTCAATTTTACACACCAACTTGTAAGAAGGTGTCAAATTTACTTATTAAGTGTCAAATTTTACACACCAATTTTATTTATATATATTAACTTGTCAAGTGTCAATTTTATTTAAAATAACGGAAATGTTAAACACCGTCAGCTTTTTGCCACATGTAATATCTACTTTTTATTAAATTCACGTTACTTTAATTATTTTTCAATTTAAATAAAACATGAGATCTTTCTTTATCCAATTTTTCTCTCTCTTTATCTCACAATTATCCATTTTCTTCTAACTTTTCTCTCTCCATCTTCATATCCATCTCCATCTCTAATATGCATAGGGATTGTATAGACAGATTATTTTTCCTAAAATGAAACTAATTAATGAAACTGAGACTTATCCTTGTAAGCAGTTCATTCGACCTCTATCCCTCTACACATCATATTATCGTATATCATTTTATCCCTACTTTTAATTCAAATAGAAAGAGAGATAAACACAATATCTTTATATTATAAACCAAAAATAAATTATATTAAATTGAGTCTTTATATCTAACTAAACAGATTAATTTCAAAATAATCCAAAAAAAATATAAAATTAAGAATTGAACTACTAAAATGACATTACATTATTCAAAATTAATAGGTTATATTAAATTGACAGTAATTGTTGTCACACATAATTCATTTTGAATTATGTAATGTCATTTTAATGAACTTATTGTAGTTCAGTTCTTAATTTTACAGTTTTTTTGGATAGTTATAAAGACTCAATTTATTATAAATTATTTTTTATTTATAATATAAAGAGATTTTGTTTATATCTCCATTTGAATTAAATTAAGGATAGAGGTTGAATGAACTTTAAAAGGATAAGACCTAAATTTCATTTTAAGAAGGGACTTCTTTGCGCAATCCCTATGCATATTAGAGAGGAGATGAAGTGGGAAAAGTTAAGAAGAAAAATGGATAGTTATGGGATAAAGAGAGAAAGAATGGATAAGGACAATTTTTAATGTTTTGTTTGAATGAAAAAATAATCAAAGTAATAATATAAAAATAAATAAATAATATGTGGATATTACATGTGGCAAAATTTTTGACGGTGTTTAACATTTCTGTTATTTTAAATAAATTTAACATTTTTTTACAAGTTAATAGGTAAAATAGAATTTTGATACTTAATAAGTAAATTTGACACCTTCTTACAACTTGATGTGTAAAATTGACATTCTTCCCATTATTTAACCTATACCATTGTAAATTATTTATGTGACATAGAAAAAGCATGCGGACGAAAATATATATATATATTGCATAAGTGTGACATTTATAGGTTGACTTAATGGGAAAAAAGATATTCATACATTAAGCATCACAATTTTAGTGAAATCACCCAAACGAACACACAATTAACGCATATATATATTATTGAAAAGTTTGTTTTGAGTATTAATTAAGCCCATTTGGCCATGAGTGACATCAAACCGGCTCCGAGGAGAACTGCAACATAGGACTTCATCTGTAGCCTAAGACTTCCTTGAAGCTTTGGACCCATGAAATCCGCCGAAAGAAGATCCACCAGGGCCATGTAGATTAGTAGCCCCGCCGACGAGGCGTTCAACAGCCCCACCGTTATCAATGCCGACGGGCTATTCTCTCGGTATGTCTTCGATAATCCAATCCCCAACGCTATCCCAAAAGGAGTCGTCACCGAGAAAAAGAAAACCATTATAGTTTTCTTCAAGAAAGTGTAATCCGCCTGGAGTATACATCCTCCGAGCCCCATTCCTTCAAACATTTGGTGGAAGCAAAGGGCCGCCACCAATGGTTTTAAGGTGCAAACGTTGTTCGAAGCTCCCATTGAAAGCCCGATCACAACCGAGTGCACAATTATTCCAAGTTCTAGCACCTGCATCATGCATACGGTCATGGATTTGAGTTTTTTACACCGATACCATTTAAAAAAACAAAAATATATATAAAATCGATCATACGTACCATGGCCACCACTTTATAGCGCATAAGCTTGGAGGCTTCTCCGAGATCTTTAGGTCCGTGGTGGTGGCCATGGACATGACCACCACCGGTTGACACGGCCACATCCATCTCACGGTCTTCAACATCCACCTCTATAACTGCCACCTTTTTCTTGCTATACAAACTAGTGGCCACGGAATCAACCATTAGGGTTACGATGGATGACAACATGGCGACGAAGCCGGTGAAAGGGAACTTATGCCACGGTTTATCCGGGAGGCATTGCGAAGAAAGCATGTCGAAGGAGTCGGGAAGGACGTGCATGAAGCCCGTGGCGAGGATGATTCCGGAGGCAAAAGCCTTGACGATTACAAACAGGCTCCTGTCCGGGCTAAGAGCCGGGACAGACCGAGTTACGAGAGGAAGACTGACTCCGATCATGCTGGTTACGAGAATGGCCGCGATTGCGATGACTTTAAGCGGCAAGGCCTTGGACTTGTTAACGCATCCGCCAAGTTGATCGGATCCGCATTCTTCAGGGACCACCGAATGAACCTGTGAGGCCAAGAAGGAGACTAGGATCAAGAAGCTAAACAAGACTCGATTAACTGCACCCATTTCAAATAACCCTTCTCAATTATATATATATATATATATATTTTTTCTTGTTTTTGAAGTGAAGAGATTAGTTCTTGAATCTCTTCCTTATATAGGGAGGATAATGATATCAAACGATCATCTGTATACTGGGTCAAATTCTATCTTACAAATTAACAATCCAACTTGCATGAACCGTACCGTTATATAAAATATTCATTTAATTTGATGCTTTGGTTGATATTTTTCTTTTTCAAATAAGAGTGGTTTTAGCAACAACCACAAAGCATCAATCCCGAATCAAATAACACAACGGTTTACATAAAACTAAAAAATAAAACAAAATTAGAAAATGCATCTCCAACACACATTAAAAAAAAGTAACATTTTAGATGGGTCTAGTTTTCCTTATAATTCATTGAAATTATCTATGTCCTATTGATAGATGTTGTTATTTTATCTCTTCTTAAGAAATATTTTATTGTATTGAAGTCCTATTAAAAATTTCAAATAATCTAGAGTTAAATGCTGAATAGTCCCTAAAGGTTTGGATATTAGGCTACTTGGTCCCTGAACCAAAATAATAAAACCTATTAGTCCAAAGCTGTTAGTCAAAAGCCTTTTGATTGTTAAATAATGACCATTTTACCCTTACATTTTTTTAAATTAAAAACAAATTAAATTAAATTAAAACCTAACCTAAATCTAATCTAACCTAACCACAGTGCAAGCGATCGGGATTTAAAATCAAACAAACCAAAGAGATCTCCCGTTGAAGCCAGTCGAACCCCTTCTCCCAAATTGGGATTTGAAGACGAATCCACAGTGCAAGCGATTGACGACGACATGGGCGACTGAGGCAAGAGAACGATTGGTGTTAATATGAAAGAATGCAAGATCTGTAAGTAATCCAAACTCGTTCGATAGATAACCGGCAATGTCACCATGGTTGAGATCGATTCCGGCGAATGTTCTTATGGAAGGATTGTCTGGAGGTGGTGCACAGTATACATCGGTGTATGTACAGACGTTAGATCCAACTCAGTTGATTGTGAGATTGAGAGGATCTGAGAGAATGGCGAGCTTCAAAGATTGCAAAGCAATGTATGCATTTCGGAGTCGAGGATTTTCGAAGGAGAGAGATGGGTCTACTGGTGTTACATTCTCAGCTTGAACGTAGGTGGTGATGAAGAAAAAGAAGAAGAAAGTAATGGAGTTGGTTTTTTTCATCTCAGATTAGACATCCGACGCTCCTACAAACCACCGGCGACTGAAGGGCTCCTCTCCAGCGGAGGGGATATTGATTGAAGAAGGTAGCTTTCTTTGTGCGATCTCGACTGGGCGATTGTGGATTTAGGTTAGATTAGATTTAGGTTAGCTTAGGTTTTAATTTAATTTAATTTGTTTTTAATTTAAAAAAATGTAAGGGCAAAATGGTCATTATTTAACAGTCAAAAGGCTTTTGACTGGCAGTTTTGGACGGTAGGGACTAACGAGTTCTATTATTTTAATTCAGGGAATAAGTAGTCTAATATCCAAACCTTCAAAGACTATTCAGCATTTAACTCAATAATCTATTTTTTAATCTAATATAAATTTCAAATAACCCCAACATTAAAAAAAACTTTATAACTCCCTTTGAGGATTGAAAATGACATTATTATTATTTTATTGATGAAGACAAATTAGGGGGATCGAATTAAATGACATGGTAGAAAATGTAGATAATCGTGTGTTCGTACCATTTCGTCCTTAATGATTAATGACGTGGCAGTCTAGTGTACATGTCCGTATGTACTTCTTTGATACACTTGTCATGCCTCCCTATACAAGGGATGCATTTGGTCCATGGACTTGTACTCCGCCACGTGGCATACTCAGGGTTGACTTGATTTTTTTATAAACAAACATCATTTTTTTTTTCTCACAATTGTAACAATGTTATTATAATAACAAAATAACGTAAGCTTATTGGAATATAATTTTAGGGTATTTTTAGTTTTTCTTTCTTCATCTTTTTTTTTATACACAAGGGAATTTAAGATAAAAATGATTTTCTTTAACAAAAGAATCACAAATAAACAATGCATAAATAACTTGAAAGAGTTCACCAGAGATGGTAGGTAGAAAACAACTGATTAACTAACAATTTGAGAACAAATTACAACTGTTTAATAAACCTATACATTCAATATCTACACTTACTTACAATAAGAGATCAAGATTGAAGAGCAAACCCGACCAGTTCATTAATATTTCTTCGACTTTTTAAAAAGTTTCCCGTTGTTTTTTTTAGATAAATAGTTCTTCATTTCTTCATCATCTTCGTCTCCTACCCTTCTTTTATTGCCACCGGTTTCATTAATTTTTTGTACATAAAAGTAATTAATATTCACAAGGATGATCATGATCAAGACTGGAAAAAAAAATGCATGTATCCATTAAGAAGTTTGCAGTTAAATATGCATGTCTAAATTAACATATGGGATATCCTTTTAGCCTCTGCGACACGCTCTCTGCTAACATTAGAACATCATCTTTGGGGGCTGGGAATTCAGGCAATTTCTTACCTTAAAACACGAGAGAAAGTGATATATAATGATCTATCTATAAACACAGCTCTTATTTGCAACACAGAAATAAACAATTTACATACCTATGAGCTTTTCTATTTGTATATACCACTCCAACTCATACTGATTCACAATTGAGATTGAAACTCCAGATCGACCTGCTCGAGCTGTTCTTCCCACTCTATGAATGTAGTCCTGTAATACATTTTTAAATTTTTTTATTCTTTTTTTGTTAACCCAAAAGAAAAACATTACATAACCATGACATAATGATGCCATGAATGAATCAAAATACATTCTTCAATAATTGAAGCACCTTATAAGCAAATTTTCCAAAACCAAAATTTTAATTACTGAGAAGCATGGAAGGGAGAACTGAAGTTGCAAATTTATGGACAATAACATATAATATATTATCGAAAAGGATACCTATATATAATGCATTGAAATGCTACCAGAAAATTGGTCTGACCTTTGAGTTTGAGGGGATATTGAAGTTGATAACCATATCGACAGATGGAATATCGAGTCCTCTACTGGCCACATCAGTACACACAAGAATGTTGCATTCTCCAGACTTGAATTTGTTGAGGGCACCAAGTCTCTTTGTCTGTCAACACATGTTATAGATAATGGGCTACTTGACGATGAAGAATAGAGGAAATGAGCATTTAGGGAATGCTCTTATAGCCAATTAGATATGTTCGGGCAAATATATACCTGGCTTATTTGGCCACTGATTGGGATAGCCCTTAAACCAAGGTTCCTAAGCATAAGAGCCAAAATACGAGTAGCATCACATGTCCTAGTGAAGAGCATTGAGGTACTTCCTGACATCTCCGACAGAATATAGACAAGGTAGGTATCCTGAAAACAACATTAGATAAGAAATTGGAATATGAAATATAAATTGGGAAGAGAAAAAAAAAGAACCTTGTGCCTAGCAGGAGCAAAGACATACTGCTGCTTCAATGTATCAACAGTCGAATATTTAGATGCAGCCTCAATCTGAAAGTGATTTCAACTTCAGTCCTCAGGTGTCTCTATAGTTATTCAAATAGTAAAGAAGAAAATTTATAATGCAGGAGATCTTTTATCATACCTTCACAGGATTTCGCAAACAAGCCCTCTGAAGTTTCTTCACCTGCAACAAGAATGAATCGATTTCTATTAATTCCTTAACGTTTCCTAACTAAAGCAAGAACATGCTCGGTAAGATTTACCAGATAAAATACATGGCAACCTATATTCTTTTCCTGCTAAATATAACTCTACTTTTTTTCTTAGACCACTTAAAATTGTTAGATAAGAGGATCAGGGAGAGAACATGCTAACAGAAATAAATGTAACGTTCTAGATACATTCCTCTCTAGAATTATATAGTGAAGAATAACAAATTTTCATAAGAACAAAAGCACCACTTTCATTCCCCCACTTTTGCCATTTACCAGTGGCATTCCTCCAAGTTAGATAATGAACAACAGATTCTACCAGGAAAATTAAATTAACTAAAGTCAAAATTACTATCTTTGAAGATGATTTTATGAAAAGTTAACTCAAGCAAGAACGTACCACTACACATTTGAGCCCTATTCCAGCCCCCAGAGCTTCAAATTGCTCTGCAATCTGAATTGCAAGTTCCCTAAAAGAAATTTGACCCATTAGATGAAAGTTCCTTTACCGAAATTTAACAAAATGTAGTAAATAGCAAACCTTGTTGGTGAGAGAACACAACCAAAAAAGGCTTGTTGAGGAGATTCTAGAAGTGATTGAAGAATTGGAAGAGCAAAAGCTCCAGTTTTACCAGAACCTGTCTGTGCAAGACCAATCAAGTCCTTACCTAAAGTTTAAATCCATTAACAAACAAATCAGAGACAGGAGCAATTAATTACTTTTCATTGTCTTTGACCTGACCTATTAATCTTTTAGTAAATCATAAACTAACAAGGACCTTAAAAAAAAGACTGTAAATGTCACCTTTCAGAGCATGAGGAATAGACTCTACTTGAATCTTAGACGGGTTTTTCCAACCCAAATCATCACAAGCTTCCACCAATTTCTCACACACTCCAAGGTCCTTAAACGACTTGAGATTAGACAATTTATCTTCTTCCATCCTTAACAAAGGAATTAGACGTTTATCTTCTTTTCTTTTCTTTCCCTGTTACAGCAAAGAGACTTGTTAAATTGATTCATCGTAATACAATGTCCAATTTAAGTACAAATATTGTATGATTATATGAAGTATAGCACTCAAAAGCTGGAGATATAAATATTTGTATGTTGTACTCCATGATTATGTCAAAACAAGAGCTTGTTGCCTCCTCAATTTCGTAAAGTGATCGTGTTATAATAAACCATTTTGGAATTAGGGTTTCAAGAAACATACCAGTGTCGTCGGAGACGAAGACCGGAAGTGGAAGTTGGCGGCTGAAGTCGGTTAGCAGCTGCGAGTCGTGGAGGGAAAGAAAGAAATAGAGGAATTACAGCTATATGATTTTTACTTTTCATCGTATATATATATAATATTATAAATTTTATATTTTAAGATTTTATTTCCTAATAATAATATATTTTTAATATCTTTTAGGCCTAGTTTTATTTGAATAATTATATTAGTAATTAAATAATTTATGATCCACGAATTTGATATTTATCGAATATTACCGACATTTGATAATAAATAAAAAAATTATTATAATAAAAAAATTCCAATTAATTTTTATAACCAATAAAAAGGTTAATTCTATTGATAATTTTATTTTTATTAATTATTTTATAATTTATATAATTATATATTAAATATATATATATATACTATCTTATTTAAAAATTAATTCGTCGTATATTCAAATTAAAATAAATTTATTTGTTTGATTATTTGTTTTTTTTATCTTAATTTTTTTTTCCATATATTTATTGTTTATCTTAATTTGTATTTTACTTTTTTTTTCATATTTATTAAATACAGTTAGTATTTTAATTTTTTTCTTAATTTAATTTTCTTTTAAATATTATATTTTTTCTTTACTTGAATATTTTTAATAAATAATTTATATATAAACTAATAAATATTAATTATTTTATATTATATAATTATATATTAAAATATTTTCACATTTACTTTATATCTAATTAAAATTTTCAAATAATTTATTAAAATATAATTGGTATACTTTCTCTACATATTTATTGTTTATATAATTAATTAAAAAATAAAAAATTTATATATAAAATATAAACATACACAAAATTATAATTGAATTCAATAATCATAAAAATAAGAAATGTAGTTGTTAAAATGTTAACATTTAATTTAAACTTAAGAATATGGTTTTAGAGGGATATTATCATATTATAAAGATTAAAACGATAATAATGATAATATATGTTATATGAAATTAAAGGAGTAAGAGAATGGTGATTCAAATTTAATCAAAATACACAAAAACGAGAGTATTAGTGATTTATAGTGTCAATTGGAGTAAAATACTCAAAATGAGGGTAGATATTGAATAAAATGTTTAATGTGATGAGGATAGAAAGTGTGGTCAATATGGAAATTTGACGAAATAACCTTCATAAGAGGGTTATTTCCAAATTTAACATACGCCAGATAATTTTTTCAAATTTAACTTTTTGCCCATGAGAAAATACTCTTTTGCCCTACAATTAAAAAATAACTTTTTCTTTCTCTTCTGTTTTCCCTCTCTCTCCTCTTTAACCATCTTCTTCTTCTCCTCTCCCCGACAACGATGCTGAACCCACCATCATCTTCTTCTTCTCCTCTCCCCGACGACGAAGCCGAAAGAACCAACGAAGCAACTCAGAACAAAGTCACCATCATCATCTTCTTCTTCTTCTCCTCTCCCCCGACGACGAAGCCGAAAGAACCAACGAACACAACTCAGAACGAAGCCACCATCATCATCTTCTTCTTCTTCTCCTCTCCCCCGACGACGGAAAAAAGCAGAACGAACGGAGGTTGAGGGTGCGTTTTCTCCGAAGCAACGAACTCCGAGGTTGAGCCCCCGATCCTGTCGCAGACGAATGCGCATCTGTCGCAGACGAATGCGCATCTGTCGCAGACGAATGCGCATCTGTCGCAGACGAATGCGCATTCGTCTGCGACAGATGCTCATTCGCCTGCGACAGCCTTCAACAGCCTTCGACAAATGCATTTTAAACCCAAAACGATTCAGTCAGCCAATAAACCTAAACCTAAACAATAAACACTAAAACCCTAAATCATTCGTTCTTCATTCGTTCTTCATTCGTTCTAGTCGTTCGTTCTGCTTGGATAATTGTTCGTTGTCTTGGATCGTCGCTCGGTTAATCGTCGGGGGCTCAGATAGTCGTCGGAGAGGTGGGGTTTGGGGGGTTGGATCGTGTCGTCGTCGGGGGTTTCGGGAAAGAGGGTGTCGTCGTCGGGGGGTTGGGAAAGAGGAAGAAACTGAAGGCGGTTTGGAAATATGAAAAGATGAGAGAGAGAAAAAAACTGAAAGGCAAAAAGTCTCTTTTTTTATTTTTTTATTTGAAGGTAAAAAGGTCTTTTACCATAGGCAAAAGGTTATATTTAAAAAAATTATTTGGCCTATGTTAAATGTGGAAATAGTCTTATTAGGAGGGTTATTTCGTCAAATTTCCCCATGAATATAACAAAATGTTAGTTTTTGATGTTCAAATTTTTTATTATTTATTATTCTGAGATTTACATTATGGTTGCAATTGCACGATATTTAAACCTCTTTTAAATAGTTTCTCTTACTTTAGAATGTGATTTTGTATGAAAATAATCTCAGTTTGAACTTTGAACAACAATTTTTTAAATATTTTATTTAAATTAAAAGATGGTCTAAAGTATACTTTAATTATAAATATTAATAATATTTTTTATTTAAACACAATTTCAAATCTAAATGTTTCTAAATAAGTTCATATAAGATTAATTAATAAATTAAAATTTTGTTTATATATTTAATTTGAATTTGTTTAAAATTAGTCAAATAATTTTGAAAATATATAATCTTATTTATTAATTCTAAAATGTTTTTTAAAACTTTAACATAAATTATGTATAAAATATTTATTTGGTATTTGATTACTACAATCATAGTGAAATTAATTTCTTATTATCTAATTCTAATTTATTTAATTAATTTATATGATAGTTTAATTAGTTATATTATGAATCAAATTATCTCTACTACAATCTAAAAAAAAATTAGGTCTAAACTTATCATTTATTTACATAAAAAAATATTTACACAGTTTCCAAAAGAGAGATGATTTATTCTAAATAACTGAATGATGGTGTTATTTATATATACTCCAAATATCAAAATCTCCCTCCAAGCCTATATACGATTTCCATATAATACAACTATTCACATAAGTTTCCATATAACATATGTAGCTTATTTATTTTATCTAGGTCTTAAAGTAATTATAGTGTAATATTAAGGTTAAATATTTAATAAAAATACTTGATTAAACTGTTTTTTTTATAAGCTAGATTTTCTTACCATAAACAAACTTTTCTTTCAATTAAGCCTATATAATAATAAGACACACACTAGCTAATTAATTTATTTACAATTGACTAGAGGTAAACACAAAGAGATTATTGATAGGTTATTAGTGTTAACTACTGGCTTAATTTATTAAGCCCATGTGGCCATGAGAGACATCAAACCGGATCCTAGGAGAACTGCAACATAGGACTTCATCTGGAGCCTAATATTTCCTTGAAGCTTTGGACCCATGAAATCGGCCGACAGAAGATCAACCAACGCCATGTAGATTAAAAGCCCTGCCGATGCGGCGTTCAACAGCCCCACGATTATCAATGCCGACGGGCTATTCTCTCGGTAAGTAGTCGACAAACCAATCCCCAAGGCTATCCCAAGAGGAGTCGTCACGGAGAATAAGAAAACCATTATAGCCTTCTTCAACAAATTGTAATCCGCTTGGAGAATGCATCCGCCAAGCCCCATTCCTTCAAACATTTGGTGGAAGCAAAGGGCCGCCACCAATGGTTTTAAGGTGCAAACATTGTTCGAAGCTCCCATTGAAAGCCCTATCACAACCGAGTGCACAACTATTCCAAGTTCTAGCACCTGCGCATTATGCATTACTATTATTACTATAATACACTAAAGTGAATAACTTTGAATTCGTCCACACACAATTACCATGGCCACAACTCTATAGCGCAATAGCTTGGAGGCTTCACCGAGATCTTTGGGACCATGATGGTGGCTAGCGGTCTCAGGGTCTTTTACCTCAGCCTCAACAAGTGCCACGTTTTTCTTGCTATAAAAACTAGTGGCCACGGAATCCATCATTAGGGTTATGATGGAAGTCAACATGGCGACGAAACCGGTGAAAGGGAACTTATGCCATGGTTTATCCGGAAGGCAATTGGACGTGAGCATGTCAAAGGAATCGGGAAGAACGTGCACGAAACCGGTGGAGAGGATGATTCCAGAGGCAAAAGCCTTGATGATCACAAACAGGCTCCTGTCCGGGCTGAGAGCCGGCAAGGAGTGGCTCACGAGAGGAAGACCGACTCCGATCATGCTGGTTAAAAGAATGGCCGCGATTGCAATCACTTTAAGCGGCAATGCCTTGGACTTGTTAACGCAATCGCCAAGTTGATCGGATCCACATTCTTCAGGGGCCACCGAATGAACTTGTGAGGCCAAGAAGGAGACTAGGATCAAGAAGCACATTAAGACTCTTTGAAATGCGCCCATTTTAATGAATATAATTTCTAATTCCTCGATCTTCAATTGGATCTAGATAGTTACTTATAATATATTTAATGAATTCGTTCTGAACCTTTTAGTCGAGCAGAGAAGTTCTTCACCCCCTACCGACTGAGAGTTGACCAGACTTTAGGCGGCGATCAACCAGGCCCCCTTTCCAATAATAGGGCCAAGCTATCCCCACAGGCCCCCTTTCCAATAATAGGGCCAAGCTATCCCCACACTGAATACGTACCTCCCTTGAGATTACTTCTTTAATCAACTCTCTTATATATATGGAGGTAAGTGGCATTATGTGTACTACTACTAGGTCAATTCGTTAGAAATTATAAAATCACAATTTTGCGGTGATACGTACCGGGTCTAATTATTTTTTGTTTTTTTTTATAGAAAATGTAGATCATAGGACAAGTATGTGTACCATTTTGTCCTTGATGTTGCATGACCTGGTGGAACACGTGTGTCGTTTCAAGTATTTTGTCCTTCATGGTATATGACGTGGCATCTAGGGTTTATATTAAAAGAGTAGAATCGTGTGTCCGTACGTACTTTCTTGCATGGCTAAATCTTAGAGAGCATGCAATTCTGTATCCCGGAGCATGTTTGCCATCGTCCCATATTTATCTCACTATTATAAAAAAATTAAATCGATAGAGAAAATAAAAATAAAAATTATCTAAAAAATATATTCTAAAAATAGGAGAAAAAAAAGAAAATTATTTAGGAAATATATATTATAAATAGGTGAGAGTTCATATTATATAATTATTATTTAGGAAAAAATATATAGGATAAGAAAGAAAATAAAAATAAATTAGAAAATATATATATATATATATATATATATATATTATAAATAAAAGAGAAATTCATTTTAATTTATAATTTGATATGATTGTGAGTTTAATAATCATATTAAATATTAAATGTTAATTATATATATTATATAGTATTATTATGAATATTATAAATATTTTATATATAAATAAATAAATACTTAATATTAAATATAAAAATATAAAAATTATTAATAAATTTATATATAATTAATGAAAAAAAGAATTAAAAGAGAGAAAATATATTATTTTAATTATTAATTTTAAAATGTCTTTTTAAATTTTAATATAAATAATTGGTGTTTATAATAATATTGATTTCTTATTTTTTAACTCTTTAATTTAATATATTGAATTAATCCTTGTAAATTTTAATATATTTAATTAATCATGACAACGTAAGAGATTTTTGTTTGTACTTAAGTCGAAATATTTACAAATTAAGTTTCAAAAAGTTAAATAAATAATTTAGAATGTTTAATCGTATATTGAGAATATTTGGACAAATATTAACATATTCATTCTGTATGAGTATGACATATGTTTTATGATATACAAATTTTAATGTGAGTTTGTATAAATATATTTTTGATAAATAACAACTAGCTGGTCACGTTACATATATTCATATTGATTTTTTTGACGTATCAGGCTATTAAAAATATATATTTTAATATAATTAATGGACAAAATGAATCATTTTCTCATTAATAATTTTTATATTTATATATATAATATGACATATTATATATATATATATATATATATATATATATATATATATATATATATATATATATATATATATATATATATGTTAGGATCTAGATCGCCGCTAGAGGACCGGGGGTTGGACCGGTTAGCGGTTCACACTCGAAGGGTGGTGGTTAATCCGGTTAGAGATTAACACCGGGGTTTCAATACTACACAACCTGTCACAAACCCTTGAACTAGGTTCAAGCGCGGAAGAGGTTTGCTTTCAGGTTGAAGCGGCACGCTTGTATGATAGGCAAAGTCGGTATTGTATAGTGGAGATTTAAAGCTTGATGGGTCGGCTTCGGTAACCTGGAAGTTAGGCTTGGATAGGGTTAAGTCGGTTATAGTGGTATAGATCGGTCAAGTAATGAAACCGGCAGACAGTAAATAACAAGACAGATTTTATGGATGTTCGGAGATAAAACTCCTACGTCACCCCTTCTTCTCGAAACCGCGAGAAGGATATTCACTAAGGAATACAAGTACAAACCGATCGAGACTTATTTCCTGCTCGATAATACTCTTACAATTTACAGCGAAATTGTAGAACACACTTTAACTTTTAACACTTAGGCTTTCTAAAGCAGCACACTTTTATCACTTGTAGTAAATGCTCTTAGCGCTTGTTAACTCAAAATGTATGTCTCTTGATGTCCCGCATTTACTCTTCTGCAACTGCCTCCTTTTATAGGTGAAATATGCCAACGGTCATATTTCACTTCCTTGAATCTGATTGGCTGAGCAGAGGTGCAGTGATTCAGTGTTTCAGAGGTTCAGACCTGCGGTCGTTTCCTCAGACCTGATGGTCAACCTCAGACCTGGCGGTCTGTTCTTCCAATGTGTAAGACAAACCTGCCGGGTTTGTCTTTTACTTGATGTAGGCACTGTCTGTTGGACAGTTGTCTGTACTTGGAAGATTTCCTTTCTGTCTTATCCCGAAGTGGAAGGATCCGGTAGTACTGTCTTCTGCAGCCTACAGTCTTTCCTCAGACTTGCATGAATGTGGAAGTGTTCAGTCTGTTCCTTTGGTATCGTTCTCAACAGATACCCGAATTGTCTTCTTGTACTGGTCGGTCATTTGACTTAGCCGAATGACTTTTGGTATGAGTGATGTAACCGGACTTCTTCCGGTTATTCCTGTCTTGTGGATGATCGGCTGTTTGATGATTCCGGTTTTGAGCTTTGGCCGATGCTTTCTTTGTGCGGTCACGTTCCGAATACTCTTGATCGGTTTGGTAGCTTGACCGGTTAGGCTTCTTTAGTCGGTTCTCTTGTTCATCCGGTCCGGTTCCTTGTTCCTGCATAGAAAGTTTATTTAAGTTAGGTTTATTTGAACCGGTCTGATTTTATCTAACAATTTCTCCCTTTTTGATTATTTTATTTAAAATTATCAAAATCATGTAAGTTTGCAACCGTAGGCCGGTTGTTTTGTTTGTCCGGTTTTTGAAAATGACTTAGGAGAAATTTTCGAAAAATTTTGAGAAAAATTTTGGAAGAGTCTTTATCTTTTATCTTATCATTTTCTCCCCTTTTGATTATTTTATTTAAAATTATCAAAACTAAGTAGAAATGCAAAAGATGGCCGGTTTCAAAAAGTAACTTTATATATATATATAGATAACCGAAAGAGACAAAATATATATAAAAGTACTAAGGCAATAAGAGGAAAGGTAGTCCCTATTCAGAGTCCGTGAAGTCATATATGCTCTTCTTCTTCGGTTGCCGTCGACCGGTCGGTTCGGAAGTTCGGCGTTTTGTGGACCGGGACTGCAGTTGTTCTTCGACTTCCTCTTCGACTTGGTCGTCCTGCTGCGATGTACCCGTTACGACCGTGTCAGTGACTTCATTGAGCAGCTCGGCTATCTTAACTTTCTTAGGGGCCTCCTTCTTTCGCCTTTTCGGCGCTGAAGCGGATGCGGCCGCCTTTTTCTTCTTGTTTTCCTTTGCGTATTCGTCCAGCTTCCGTTTCTGCCTTTCCAACCGCTCAGCATCTTCCACTGCCTGAGCGGCTACTTTCTCAGCAAACCCTGGGAATATTTCCCCAGCCTTTTTAAGTCGTGCGGCTTCCTCTTCCGCTTCGGTCAGCTGAGATGAGCGCGGTGCCTCTTTATCTTTTCCTGCTTCGGCATCCAGCGCATCCTGGACCCTCTTAGCTACTTGAGCATCAGCCGCTACAGCCGCGGCGTCCGCGTTCACCTTAGCCCTTAGAATTTCGGCCATTTGTTCGGAAAGCGCCTTCACTTCGGCCACGAGAGTCCAATTTATCTTCTCGAGTTCGGAGACCCGGTTAAGTGTCGTGCCGATCAGATCCTCACTCATCGCAGTCAGCCGTTGATCGGTATCTCTCTCAAGCCGGTTGAGGTCATCCTTTAAATCGGAGGTCACATCCTCCAGAATTGCGGTTCGCTGAACACATTTATCTCGCTGAACCGTCTCTTCCCGCAGATCTTCGCCGAGTTCTGAAATCTGTTCTTGATTTCTCTCCAGTTGATACCTTGTGCCGTCGGCAAACTTGAGGGCCGAATCAACTATCCTGCCGGATCTATCTTTGATCGGCTGAACCGTGGACTCGTCGAATTCTTCAATGCGGCTATTTATCCGTTCTGATATGGATGCTTCAAGCTTTTGAAGTCGGTCCTCAACCCATTCTTTAGTGAAGTCTGAAGCGGTGACTTCCGGTGGTGGGGGTGGTGATTGCTCGGTGAGATTTGGATCGACTCTGTCACTGGATTCTATCGGTGCCGCATTCTCCCTTGGAGGAGTTGGACAGTTGACCGGAAACCTTTCGATCTCGGGAGCAGTATAGACCGGTACTTGCATTCGGCTACATATGGCTTCCAGCCGCTCGATTTCTTTAATTAGTTCCCCTTTGGCTATTTCAAGCCTTGCTATCACCCGCGGTGCTACGGTGTCCACCGTTTCCATCTTATTGATCTCCTCCGTAATTTTCCGGATCCGAGATTTTAGTTTCCGAAGTTGGACCTTCGGTAATAATAGACAAGTTCGGTATTGTACCTCTTGGAGTGTGTTGGAGTTTGTAATGTTCATCATCAGGTTCTCCACTTCCTCTAATCTGTCGATGCATTGCTTCTCCGTGTGGCCCGGTAGGATTTCTCTATAAGGCGTACCAAACCGGTGCTCGTGCCACTCCAAGTATAGCTCTTCAATCGTCTCGGCTCTTCTTTTGACACCTTGAATGAGTTTCCGGGCTAATCTATCGGCCTCTGCTTCTTCGGCCTCCTCCCTCGTTTTGTCGGCGCCTTCGTCATCGGTTTCTTTGGCAACCTCTTCTTCACCACCCTCTTCTCTTCCCTCAGCGGTCTCAGGGTTGATGTTTGATCCGGCATTATTCGGACTCTGGGCCGAATAGTCGTCTTCATTGACCGTTCTATCATCCTCGGTCTTCTCCGGATCGGTGTGCTCAGATGCCCACTCATCTTCTGTTTGCTGTGGTGGTTCTGAGAAAATTACCTGCTCTTTTCCTTTGCCTTTGCCTTCGGCTTTCTTGGCGGATTTCTTCTTTCGGCCACCTGTGGAACTGGGGGCCGGCTGCGTCCTTTCAAGGAATTGCCTTGATCTAATGAAGCATCGTTTTGCTACAGCGACGCCTGGACCGATGTCGATATTTAGGTGGAGGAATATCTTACCGAGAGGCACGGCGTATCCCCACGACCGGTTTGAGTCCGGTTTCACCATATCCATGAGGTTGCTGAACACTGCTCTCGCCCAGTTGACCTCTCTTCCCTCCATCAGACCGATTAGCATCTTGATTTTATCTCTTGTGAGGTTGCTTAGGTTTCCTCCCCTCGCCAGAATCGCCCGTGCGAAGATGTCACACACCGGGATTAACTCCGGCTTCAACATTTGTTTGCTCCCGGATGTTTTGATCGGCTCATTAGTTGCCGATAGAATGTGGCATGCCGCCTCAAAGGTGTCCTGCTCTATTTCTGCCGTTGCATCCTGGCCGGTTGTGGGAAGATGTAGGCTCTCGGCCACCAATGCTTCGGTGAGCTCTATTTGGGAACCGCATACAGTCGCGGTGATCTTGTCGTAGGCGACGGTTGCGGTTTTAAAGAACTCTTCGACCGCATCTTTGTAAATAACATGAGGGCCGCCGAGGAAATATTCCAGACCGGTTTTGATTACCCGGTCAATAACTTCCTTCGCCTCGGTCGTACCATTCAACCAGATTTCCTCGAAATCCACCTGAGAATAGAGTTTGAATAAAGCCGAATCACGCCCCATGTTATAGAGTTTGAGAATGTGAGAGAGAACCGCTTCAGAGAGTTAGAGAGCTTAGAGAGAGAAAGTAGATTCGCGTGAGAATGAAACAAAATGACCGAAGCTCCCTTTTATAGATGCGGTTTGGAAGCCCAACCGTCCCATCAATAATGGGCGAGAATTTTCCCTCCAAAATGGAAGAGGCGCCAAACTATGGGCGGTAAAACAAAAAAGGGGGCGGCAAATTTGGGCGGGAGATTTCCCTCCAAAATCCTTTGCTTATGTCATTGATGACGCACTCGTTTCTTTGAAACCGATTGTTTGAATGGTTTTTAAGTCCAATCGGTTATTTTGAGTGATTAGAGTGTTAACAGATTAAACAGATTTTATGTGACCGGATAAGAACGCGGTTATAATTTGAAGATGTTAACCGGTTACTTAGATAAATATTCAAAGAATTGAGAAGACACGGTCATTTAAACTGAAATGATATTAAAATTCAAGAAATAGTAGAGAAAGGAAACCGACATAAGATTCGGTACAGAGATAGGCATACAGAAATAATGTAAAGTACAGCCTATTGAAAAGACATTCTCCAGATTCGGTCTATTGCCGAATCCCTGTCGAGGATGTTTGAAGAGGAAGCCGGTGTGCCCGGTCCGAACTCTGGTCGGTACCCAAGAATCAGCTTGCTAATATGCGGTGCATAACCGAGCCCTTTCTTGGTCAGCACCATATTCTTTAGGTTTTCCCATATGACCGTTGACTAGTTGATGGCCGATTCGCAAAGAATGTGGGTCATGATGTTGTAGGTATTCCTAGAATACCGTTGATTAGGTGATTGACACAGAATCGACCGGGTCACGATTTCGAGCAGTAGCTGACCGTGACTAGCAAGTTGGGTTTTGGGCCCAAAGTGTTCCACCGGAGAAGGGGTGGCCGACAGGTATTGCGCGGTTTCAAATCCCGCAAGGTCCTGAATAGTCGGAAAGTCAGAGAAACCTTTAGTGGGTAGACCGAATAGTGAGGCAAATTCAACCTCGTTGATCCAGAACGTATGGTCTCTGACAGTAGAGACGATATACTTCCCCCTGATGCAGGCGCTTCGAAAGAAGGCCTTGACATCGTCTAGGAGAATAGGACCGGCCTCTTCAAGAAAAGGTCGAAGACCGCTTTCAGCGAGAGAGTCATACATGAGTTTCTGCTTAGTAGTACAGTCCCTCTCGCCCGTGCAAAAGTTGAAATCAATGCTTAGGAAGTTTCCTAGAGTTCTGCTCGGCATGATTTCGGTATTGAGAGAGACGGGATTCAAGAGTATCAGAAGTTAGTTTGTGCTTTCGGATGTGATAAAATGAGTAGAGGATGGCTCCTTATATAGGATCGGTTTTGGAGGGAAAATCTGAGCATTGATGGTCAGTTTTGTTTTATTAAGAAAAGGAATCTTTATCTTTTCAAGGCGCATGGGGAAGCGGCAGATTGCAAAGCCCGAGGTAGGTGTTAGTTGGGAAGTAACCAGGTTAGCTGGATATTAAATGTGCGGGTGGTTGAGGGTTATCTCATTAATTGAGATTATCTCATTGAATGCACTTAAACATTACCGATATTAATTAGATTGAAGCCGAAAATAACAGAGACAATGCCGAAAATGGCATAGAGAACGATGAAGAAAACATGAAATCAAGAAAGACACAAATGAAGCCGAAAGAGACATAGAAGAGGCCGAAACGATCAAACTTGAGTTGATTAAGAATACGCCCGGTGCATGAAGCAAAACGACCGGGTGCAGGAAGGAGTGTCTCAGGGTGCATAGGGGTTGACATCACCGTTGTTGCGGTTCCTTCTCCTCCAAGCTCTCTCGAACCGCCTATAAAATGGGTCGGTTACCTCTTTAGTTAGCACCTGAGCTTGGTTCAAACCTTCGCCGGGACAGGTTGGTACTCCAAGCTCCACGAGGAGACAGCTTAGTTGGGGGATGAAACCGACTGATCGGATGTCGACCATCCAAGTAAGGATATCAAAAAGCACTCTGGACCAGTTTACCGGTGTGCCGGTGATTATAGCTGCCATCATGTTGAAGTTCGAGACACTCTAGGTATTTATGACATCCCTTCCAAAGATGCTCTTACCGAGCACATCATTTAGAAGCTGATATTCAGCTCTCAGACGTGATTTTGCTCCGTGATCTTCAACTGGTTCGTCAGACCGGGAAAAGGCGATGGAGACCTCAGCCTTTACATCTGCCGGAATGTCTAGATCTGTTATCCCGTGCCTTGGCAGGCTAAGACACCGCGCAAAGTCCCGTTCGGTGAAATCAAAGACAATGCCTCCCACTTTGGATTGGATGTGGGTTTCAAAGTGGGGGGTGCCCCTAAACACCTTTGCGTGGTAGAAGAATTCCAAAATGGATTCCGGATAGATGGTATGTTTGTCGTCTAGGAAACATTGAAGGCCGGTTTCCTCTAGAGACTTGATCATCTTATATATCTCATATTGATCTGTGGTTGAGCAGGATTGAAAATCAACCTGAAGGATGTTGGGAAACTGAGACATTTTTGCCTTAGTGAGAGGATGTTCTTTTGTCTTGTGAGTGTTGTGGTGAATGTTTGCTTCATTTAAATACTAGTTTAGGGACTATCCTATTGTCCAGGCATTAAATGAGATGATATGTATTAACTGCAGGATAAGAGATTTTGCATGAAATAGGCAGGTCTGCAGTCTAGGTGTTGGTCATAGGCATGGACTGTGAAAGATATCAAAAGATCTTCACGTCTTTTTAGGCGCGACCAATTTACTTTGAAAAGGCAATGTTTCAGAACAGATATCTGTAAGCATTGATAATTATTCCACTTCTGTTTGAATTTCAAATAATCTAAGATGACCTGCTTCCAAACCGGTCAGTCATCAGTTGTTCATCCCGATGCGGTTATTTGATGCATGCACCAAGTAGCCGGTCGGTTTACTCTATCTAATGAACTGGGCGGTTCATCCATAGGTATCTTGAAAATTCAAAGTTCAACAACTTAGGAGGAACTACCGGTTTTATCTGTCCGAACCGATTTCCCTTTAAGCATCCTTAGGAAGGATCTGATTAATGTCGGTTAAACCGAGAGTAAGTCTGAATTGAGAGAACTTAGCTTCCTGTAGAGGCTTTGTGAAGATATCGGCTACTTGTTGATCGGTCGATACGTATTCCAGCCGGATATGCTTCAGTGTGACATGTTCCCGGATAAAGTGATGCCTTATGTCGATATGCTTGGTTCTGGAGTGGAGAACCGGATTGTAAGTGATCGCTATGGCACTCGTGTTGTCACAGAAGATCGGTGACTCTTCGGCTATGACACCGAAGTCCTTCAGTTGTTGTTGAATCCAGAGGAGTTGAGAGCAGCAACTTCCGGCCGCCAAGTATTCAGCTTCTGCAGTGGATGTGGCCACAGATGTCTGCTTCTTGCTATGCCATGACACCAGTCGGTCACCTAGGAACTGACAGGTTCCGCTAGTGCTTTTTCTGTCAATCTTACACCCTGCATAGTCTGCATCTGAGTAACTTGTTAGATTGAAGGACGAGTCCTTTGGATACCACAGACCGACATCAGGTGTGCCCTTTAGATACTTCAGTATCCTTTTTGCGGCTGTGTAGTGAGATTGTTTTGGATTTGCTTGGAATCTCCCACAAACACCAACTACAAACAGGATGTCCGGTCTACTCGCTGTCAGGTATAGGAGGGATCCGATCATGCCCCGGTATGCAATCTGGTCTACCGATTGGCCTTCATCATCCCTGTCCAATTTAATTGATGAGCTCATTGGAGTAGCCGCCGAGGAGCAGGTATCCATCCCGAACTTCTTTAGTAGCTCCTTGGTGTACTTAGGTTGACTGATGAATGTTCCTTCTTTGAGTTGTTTAACCTGAAGACCTAGGAAGAAACTTAATTCTCCCATCATACTCATTTCAAACTTGTCAGTCATCATTTTTGAAAACTTATCACATAGCTTAGGATCGGTAGATCCAAAAATGATATCATCTACATAGATTTGAACAAGTAGGATATGTTCCTTCTTTTCAAATTTAAACAGTGTTTTATCCACCGAACCGATGGTGAAATCATGTTGTAATAGAAATGCGGTTAGTGTATCATACCAGGCTCTAGGTACTTGCTTTAGACCGTATAAAGCTTTATTTAGCCGGTATACATGGTTTGGAAATGCAGCGCTTTTGAAACCGGGTGGTTGTTCAACATACACTTCTTCACGTAGGTCACCGTTCAGGAATGCACTTTTAACATCCATTTGAAAAACCTTAAAGTTTTTGAAAGCTGCAAAAGCCAGAAAAATCCTAATAGTTTCAATCCTGGCTACAGGAGCAAATGATTCTTCAAAATCAATGCCTTCTTCCTGTTTGTAACCTTGAGCCACTAATCTGGCTTTGTTCCTCGTGACCAAACCGTCCTCATTGAGTTTGTTTCTGAATACCCATCGTGTTCCTATGACCGATTGATCTTTCGGTCTGGGAACTAAGTACCAGACTTTACTACTCTCGAACTGGTTTAGCTCTTCTTGCATTCCCAAGATCCAATCCGGATCTGACAATGCTTCATCTATTCTTTTCGGTTCAATCTGGGATATAAAGGCTGAGTTAAAGTAGCCTTCCAGAAGTTGACTCCTAGTTCGAACAGGTTCTGAAGGGTCACCTATAATTTGCTCAGGAGGATGTTTGTTGTTTCTTCTGAGATTCAGTTCAGGGATGTCTACCAAATTACCGTTTATTTGATCAAAGGTAGACATGTCGGTAGGCTGAACGAGATTGTCAGACCGACCGACTCCCTCGGATTGGACCGAAGTGTCAGCTTCCTGTTGTGGAACAGCTTGATCCAGCTGGGTTTCAATGTTACCCATTTGGTCATGGACAAACCGCCTGAAGACCGGAGTCTCATCTTCACTATCAAAATGAATATCGTTATTTTCCAATCTGTTGTGTAGATCAAAGAATGAAGCAGTGTTGCTTTCAACCGATTCATCGAAAACAACGTGAATTGTTTCCTCCATGGTTGCAGTTCTATTATTATATACTCTATA
Source organism: Impatiens glandulifera (assembly GCF_907164915.1). Lineage (NCBI taxonomy): Eukaryota > Viridiplantae > Streptophyta > Magnoliopsida > Ericales > Balsaminaceae > Impatiens > Impatiens glandulifera. The sequence continues at coordinate 17,870,490 of NC_061862.1, read as the reverse complement.
TGATTTACTTACTGCTGAGTATCCTAGCATGATGCCGGTATCGGTTTTTGCATCAAAAACGGTGAGTTGGGTCTTACCATTTATATGAATATAACATTTACAACCGAAAATCCTGAGGTACTTAAGTTTAGGAACTCTGTTAAAGTAAACCTCATACGGCGTTTTGTTGTGAAATTTGTTTATCAAAGACCGGTTTTGTGTATAGCATGCAGTGTTGATAGCCTCAACCCAAAATTTCTGAGCAGTGCCTGAATCGGCTATCATGGACCGTGCGGCTTCCTTGAGAGTCCGGTTTCTTCTCTCGGCCAGGCCATTTTGTTGAGGAGTCCTAGCACTAGACAACTCGTGTCTAATGCCAGATTCATCAAGATATGCGGTTAATGTACTATTGGTAAATTCGGTACCTCGATCACTTCGAATGCTATTAATGCGAGTTGATTTTTCATTTTGCAGGCGCTTAAGGAGTGTGATCAGGTTTGATACAGTTTCACGTTTAGATGGTAGAAATATTACCCATGTATATCTAGAATAATCATCAATAACTACCATGGTGTAGAGCATACCTCCTAGGCTAATGACCTGAATCGGTCCAAATAAATCCATGTGAAGAAGATCTAAGCAACGGCTAGATTGGATGTTTCCTTTACTCTTAAAAGATGACCTAGTTTGTTTACCCATTTGACATGCTGAACAAACCTTATCCTGGTTAAATACTATGTCAGGAATACCTTCAACTAGCTTTTTACCGCGAATGTAGTTTAAGGTTTTCATGTTTAGATGGTTTAGTCTCTTGTGCCATAGCCATGTTTGATCAGTCTTAGCTATCATGCATATAGGATATTCTACTCTAGTTTTCCAGTCTACCTTGTAAATGTTACATATCCTATTTCCGGTTAGTAGTACGATGCCTTGAGAATTCTTAACTAAACATGCATGTTTAAGAAATTCTACCGTGTAGCCGGCATCACACATCTGACTGATGCTAAGTAAGTTAAGACGTAGATTTTCAACTAGAAGTACATTATCAATAGTTAGGTTACCATGGACAATCTTACCCTTACCCACAGTTTTACCTTTTGAGTTGTCACCGAAGGTGATTAGAGCACCGGTTACTGTTCTAATGTCGGTTAGCAAATTGCTGTTTCCGGTCATGTGCCTGGAGCAGCCGCTGTCTAGGAACCATTCAGAGTTTCCTAGCCGTTTCTTTGGATCCTGCAAAATGTACATATTTACAACTGTTTGGTACCCACGTTTACTTGGGTCCACATGCGATTAGTCCCTTAGGTATCCAAACCTTGATGAACCGGACAGTCTTCTTTGCTTGGGTTTTAACTGTCCTTTTGGCACTCGGTCTTGTGTATTTCGGTTTTCCTTCAAATGTCCTAAATGGTGATGGTCTTTGGTTCGGTGATCTATGGTTTGACCTACGCGGTTCAGGAAAGGCTTTCTTATGTCTGAGGATTTCGGCTTTTCTTTTCACAGGGTCAAGCCATGATCCGGTTGGACCGACATAGTCGTATTTTAGCTTTTCTTCCCTATAGTATGCGGTCTCCTCTTCTTCAGCTGTCCAGGTGCTCTTAAGAAATTTTATAAAGGGAAGGTTTCCTCTTGTAAGCCTTGCTTTCTCTATGGGTTTTCGGTCTTTAGAGCTATTCCCTGTGTATCCCAGGCCACGCTTACAACGAGGATGCCTGTAGTGTTTATTCATGTTCTTTACTATATCACTGGATCTCTTATAGGCGGCCATCTTATATTGAAGTCGGACATTCTCTTCCTCGGTTAGTTCTCTAGTCGGTTCACTAGATTGTTCGGTCTTAGGATCAAACTCGGTTTCTAGAGTATGGGTATCATCAGGTTGTATGGCCTCCGGTTCGGTTATGATAAGTACCTCTGGTTCTGTTGGAATAGGTATTATAGGTTCGGTTCTGATGTTGAGGTGCTTAGGTAGCATGGTTAGTAGGTTCTTATATTCTTCTACCATGTCATTCAATGCATTGTATAATTCATCTTTACTAAATTCTTCACAAGGAGAGTCAAATACCTGTTCCTCATTTCCCATGAGACATGTGAGTTCATCGTCGCTATCACTGTGAGCCCATAGACTTCCTCCATCGTCGGCTATCAGTGCTTTCGGTACCTCACTTCCTTCACCAGTTTGTTGATAATTGTTTCGGTCATTTTGATAGTCAGGTTTCTGGGTATCCCTCCTCGGTTTCCTGCATTCCCACTTAAAATGTCCCAAGCAATTATAGTTATAACATCTTACATTGGATTTGTCACCATAGTAGTTGTTCGTCGGTTGGCTTCTTTTCATGAACCTCCCAAACTTCTGTGCAAGCATTGCCATGGCATCCTCAGTGAACTGTTCGGCGGTTCTGATAGGTACGGGTGCAGGAACCGGTATCGGTGCAGGTGCAGGAGTAGGTACAGCCGGTTCTGTAGATGTGATTAGTGCTCTGGTTGATGTTGAGGCCGAGACTTCCTCTTCAGTCCTAGATCTCATCTCGAACTCGTATGCCTTAAGATCTTCGAATACGTCGTATAGTTTCATCTTACGTAGGCTCTTTGATTCCCTCATTACCATTGTCTTTATATCCCAGGCACTTGGAAGAGATCTCAAAGCCTTCATAACCACCTCTTTGTTCTCATACTTCTTGCCCAGAGTTACTAGTTCATCTAACACACCAGTGAACCGGTCACTGTATTCCTTCAAAGTTTCTCCTGGTTTCATTTTGATGCTTTCAAACTTCTGTGTGGCCATCATTATTTTGTTCTCCCTTGTTCTTTCATTTCCTTCAAAGATCTGGATAACCGTGTTCCATGTCTCCTTCGCAGTTTTGCAGTCTCTGATCTTGCAGTATGTGTTTTTGTCCACACTGTTGGAGATCCGGTTTCTAGCATGGTTGTCCAGATTGTTCCTTCTCCTATCTTCAGCCGTCCATTCCTTTCTGTCTTTGTCAATAATTATCGGTCCTTCGGTCAGAATGGACTCCATTTCATCATCCAGGGTGACTAAGTGCAGGTGCATGCGTGCCTTCCAGTTGGCAAAGTCATCACCTTCTAGCATTGGAGGCCTATCTTGATACATGCTTGCTTGAGTATTGAAGCTAACTGCTCTGATACCAATTGTTAGGATCTAGATCTCCGCTAGAGGACCGGGGGTTGGACCGGTTAGCGGTTCACACTCGAAGGGTGGTGGTTAATCCGGTTAGAGATTAACACCGGGGTTTCAATACTACACAACCTGTCACAAACCCTTGAACTAGGTTCAAGCGCGGAAGAGGTTTGCTTTCAGGTTGAAGCGGCACGCTTGTATGATAGGCAAAGTCGGTATTGTATAGTGGAGATTTAAAGCTTGATGGGTCGGCTTCGGTAACCTAGAAATTAGGCTTGGATAGGGTTAAGTCGGTTATAGTGGTATAGATCGGTCAAGTAATGAAACCGGCAGACAGTAAATAACAAGACAGATTTTATGGATGTTCGGAGATAAAACTCTTACGTCACCCCTTCTTCTCGAAACCGCGAGAAGGATATTCACTAAGGAATACAAGTACAAACCGATCGAGACTTATTTCCTGCTCGATAATACTCTTACAATTTACACCGAAATTGTAGAACACACTTTAACTTTTAACACTTAGGCTTTCTAAAACAGCACACTTTTATCACTTGTAGTAAATGCTCTTAGCGCTTGTTAACTCAAAATGTATGTCTCTTGATGTCCCGCATTTACTCTTCTGCAACTGCCTCCTTTTATAGGTGAAATATGCCAACGGTCATATTTCACTTCCTTGAATCTGATTGGCTGAGCAGAGGTGCAGTGATTCAGTGTTTCAGAGGTTCAGACCTGCGGTCGTTTCCTCAGACCTGATGGTCAACCTCAGACCTGGTGTTCTGTCTCAGACCTGGCGGTCTGTTCTTCCAGTGTGTAAGACAAACCTGCCGGGTTTGTCTTTTACTTGATGTAGGCACTGTCTGTTGGACAGTTGTCTGTACTTGGAAGATTTCCTTTCTGTCTTATCCCGAAGTGGAAGGATCCGGTAGTACTGTCTTCTGCATCCTACAGTCTTTCCTCAGACTTGCATGAATGTGGAAGTGTTCAGTCTGTTCCTTTGGTATCGTTCTCAACAGATACCCGAATTGTCTTCTTGTACTGGTCGGTCATTTGACTTAGCCGAATGACTTTTGGTATGAGTGATGTAACCGGACTTCTTCCGGTTATTCCTGTCTTGTGGATGATCGGTTGTTTGATGATTCCGGTTTTGAGCTTTGGCCGATCCTTTCTTTGTGCGGTCACGTTCCGAATACTCTTGATCGGTTTGGTAGCTTGACCGGTTAGGTTTCTTTAGTCGGTTCTCTTGTTCATCCGGTCCGGTTCCTTGTTCCTGCATAGAAAGTTTATTTAAGTTAGGTTTATTTGAACCGGTCTGATTTTATCTAACAATATATATAATAATAATAATAATAACATTATAATATATATAAAGTTTTTGGAAATGCATTCACTTTATAAATTAAATAATAATAATTAATTTTCCTTTTTTATTTTCGGTCTGATTATATATATATTTTAATTAAATTCTTTTTTATTTTCTCTTTTAATATATAAATCCATCTATTAGGTCTATTTGAATTACCTTATTTTTTCAAATCAACCATTTATTGGCATATCAGGTATATAGTCAATTTTGACTTTCTCAATTTATGTTTATTTATTTTTATTTTTATTTTTTTTCAATGTTACTTATATCTAATAAATATGAAGATAAGTAAAAAATATTTTAATCTAAAAGAAGTTATTTGAAAGAAATAATGACGTGTTATAAATTTGATGGTTGAAAAAATATATTTAAAACAAAAGAATTATTTGAAAGAAAGAATGACATGTCAGAATTTGATGGCGGAAAAAATAAAATAATTTTTTTTTTTTATACTTTTTTTTTTCAACCAATGTCTGATGAAAAATAACAAGTAAAAATAGATGATAGGATGATATGAATGATTTATACAATTTTAATGTTAGGAGTGAGATAAATATTTATTTTGAATGATTTGTATTTATAAAGTTTAAAATATTTACAATTTTATAGTTAAATATTATTTTTAAGTAAGTCTAATTAATTTACGTAAATCTCGATTATGGCAGTGATGAGAGGAGTTTACGTAAAATTATTAGACCACTATAAACTCGTAACCTAAAAATAATATTTAATTATTAAATAATAAATAGATCAAAATATTTAAATTTTATAAATAAAATTTATTCAAATTTTTTAATAATTTGTTCCGAAACAACATTTTTATCAACAAATTAAATCATCAAACATTTTTTTATTTAATAACAATTAAATTGTTTAAATCATTCGTAACATCAATATCATTGTCACAATGTCTCTATATTTCTACTTTATTTTCATTATTTCTTCCCACATTTTTCATTCATTTTCTCTATGTTTCAGTAAACTCTACATATAAATATTTGGCATAATTTTACTACCATTTTCTTAAGTTATCCTTATCATTAGAATAAACATCTTCTATGTACTTGTCCTAATTAAGTACTTGTCTCTCCTTTATCTTAACGTTGTACATAATAAGTATCAAAGTTATTCATTTTTTTTCCAACACAATTCTTACTCTTGATGTGAACATGTAGACAAAGAAAAATGTTAATGTTCTATTTTTAAATCTTGAATAATTAGACAAGTTAAATATATTTCAAATATAGGTATAAAGCAAAAACATACTATTTTAAATGAACTCTAATTCCATTCACATAAAGGCCAATAAAGGATATCGGACCAAAATTGGCCAAAAAGGCCTAAACCTCTCGTTTTGTTTTATTTTATTTTGTGAAAAAGGACATTGAGATTGTTCCAAGAAGTTCAAAAGCTTCATTAAGTTTAACTTTTCTAAATACAAGTTACAAACAAGTTTAAGTTTTTACACATATGAGTTCTTGTACTTTATGTATTGAGTTGTGTTTTGAATTGATGATTGTAAATTTATTCTAAGATGATTTAGAATATTTATTTCGAATTGGAATAAATCCCTTCACTTTAAAACGAAACGCCCAATTTCAATTTCAAAATTTAAAACATTTGGGTTGCTATTTTTGAGCTCCAGTAATTATGAGCATTTTAGACCAACCTCGATCGATTTGGTTAATATTTGCTCGATTTCAAAATTTGGTACTTTGTTTAGACCTGCATTTTTTTTGGGGAAAAACGACTTAACGTCATTTCATTAAAAATTCCCAAAAACGGGAAAAAAATCACGAGTTTAAGTGATCATTCTAGACAAGCCTAGAATGATTTTGAAGTCGTAATATTCTGAATAAAAGCTAAAAACGTAAATGAATTATCTGTTTACAAAATTTTCAATTCTAGTGATTTTAAAAAACAGTAAACTCCAGTTCCTGCAGATATTCTAGTTCTGCTCCGTGCTTGGAATTCCTCTCCATATTCTCGCGAGGGCGCTACAATCCGATACAATATATTTACATAACTCTTTAACGCTCCTACGGGTTCTGCCATATACCCTTGCATTCCGTTCTTGACAAATGATGGGTCGGGATTGGAACCGTGCTCCTCCTCGTCATCCTCCTCGTTAGGCTCCTCGAGACCCTCGTCTTCAGCCTCATCGTCATCCACCATATCAGCAAACGTGCTCTCTATAAACTCTTCGGCCTCCATAGCCTCAACATCCTCGTCTGTTGGGGGAGCAGTAGCTATCGGGACCACAACAATAGGTGGTTCGTCTCTAGAAGACGATCCTTGGAGCCTTAAGTTCTCTAATTGGGTAAGTAAGTTCTGGTATGACTTTAACAATTTGTTGGGTGTTTTCCTCATACTCTTCCAAGTTTCTTTACGACCTTCAGACATTCTTAATGCATACCATTAATAAATGAGCGAATTATTGAAATGAAGTAATAATAAGAACGAATATAAAGTAAAAAACATAAATCTACCTAATTAATTAATCTGAACTATATGTATGTAAACCGCGATTTTATTTTTGTCACAATCTTCCAACCGGGTCGGGATGACATATCAGCGGTGTAGAATACTTGTTTCGCTTGACTCGCCAATATATACGGGACTTGACTTTGGGTTTTCAAAATTCGGTTTACATTTATACTTACGAACCCATATTTATCCACTTTCACTCCTAGTTCCCTCGAGTGTGTATCAAATCACTTACATTTGAATAAAATAACTCGTTTGTGAGAAAAGTATTGTACTTCGATTATATCCGTTAAAACTCCGTTGTATGACATAGTTTCAGACCCGTTGTACCCCTCAACAACCACCCCACTATTTTGAGTGGTCAAACCTTCGTCGTATTTTTCTGTACAGAATTTGTATCCGTTTACTTTACACCAAATATACATAGACGAGTACATACTTGGACCTTCTCCTAAGATCTTGAGGTCTCTTGATATGTCGTTAAATTCTGCTAAATGGGCTACCTATATATGTATCCGAAATGAAGTTGTTAAAATGAATAAAAACAGTTAGGATATATGGTTTATAATTTACTCACTCGATACTTGAAATAGGCGGCAAACGTTTCTCCACTGGACTCGTTGTTATTGCAATACTGCATATAATCTCTGCAAATAGATCGAATATTAAATAGAACACTCTTTAATGCAAATTAGTAACAGCAACATAGAATCTTACATGTAAAAAGGTTCTGCTTCAGGATAATTTTTCAAAATGTAAGAATGAGTTGTCACTCGATCAATATAATCCAAGTTGTATATTTTTCCGTTAGATAGGTCTTCCAACGATGCAAATATTGAAATGCCCGAGAGTTCAGGTTGTGCATTTTCTTGCTCTTCTTCCTCCATATACCTGGCACATAAACTAATACTCTCATTAACAAGATAACTTTCGCTTATAGAGGCTTCGGGGTGGTTTTCTTGCTCAGATTCGTACTAAGAATTATATCTTCTAGGTCTCGTGCTTGCTCATAACTTTCTTGCCCCGTAACAATCTAGGGGGCTCTCTATAATCAGTTCGACCATCAAACGACTCTTTATCCCTTCTGTATTTGTGCTTTGGTGGAAGGAAGCGTCTATGACCCAAATAACATTGTTTGGAACCATGAACCAATCGAAGAGATACTGTGTCGTTGTTACAACAAGGACAGTCGAATTTACCTTTTGTACTCCAGCCTGATAAATTCGCGTAGGCGGGAAAGTCGTTAATGGTCCACAACAACGCCACAGTTCATGCAACTCTTCGATCAATGGCTGGAGAAATATGTCAATTATATCTCCCAGACTCTTTGGACCCGGAATTAACATAGATAAAATAAAATTGCTAGAATCCATGCAAGTAGTGGGTGACACATTATAAGGAACGAGAATAACCGACCAAACACTATATGATTTTTTCCCATTTGAAAATGGTTGAAACCCATCGCTTGATAAACCCAGTCTTACGTTTCGAGATTCCAACACAAAATCTTTATAATTTTCATCAAACGTTTTCCAAGTTAAGGAATCAGCGGGATGTCTCAACGTATCACTATTAATTCTTCCTTCTTTATGGCATCTCATCATTGGAGCCATTTTGAGGACATGTATAGTCTTTAAGTCTTGGTATTAAAGGAAATATCTCAACACCTTTTTTGGAATGAATTTCCCATTTTGCTTCTCTCGAACTGTCCCACTTGTTTGGTCGACTTTCCATATTGAAAGACCGCAAACTCTGCGAGAATCTTCATTTTTATCGTCCTTCTAAAATAGCATACAGTTGTTCTTACATGCGTCTATCTTGTCATATTTAAGCCCGATATTAGGAATGAATTTTTTACTTTCGTAGTATGAGTTTGGCAATTGAGCGTCAATCGGTAATATGTAGTCTTTAAGCAGACGCAGCAACATATCGAACGAAGAATTTGTCCATTGACATACATTTTTTATGTGAAGTAGTTTCAGTAGTGCTGATGATTTCGTTATTCGAGCACCTTCATACAATGGCCGTTTGCAATCATCAAACAATTTATAAAATCTATGCGCATTTTCGACTGGTTCACCGTTGTTCGGGACATCATTAACGTTGGGGAACATATCGTTTATAAATTCGTGCATATAATGTTCTTCATTGACCTCTTCATTAACTGTATTGTTCATCTCCGGTCTCGCATCGTTGAATTCCGGCACGGCATCCTTCGACTGATCATCGTCATCATCATCATCATCATCATCATCATCGACGTCATCGGCATCTTCATCGACATCGTCATTAACTACTTGAGTAGTACGTCTCTTTTCTCCATGAAAATACCAGTACTCATAATGAACATTTATTCCATAAATGATGAGGTGAGTCTTCACTTCGTCTATTTCCATAAACGGCGTGTTCAAGCATTTCACGCAAGGACATTTCACGGTTTGTCGGGATGTACTCTTAAAAGCAAACTCGAGGAATTTGTCAACACCTTCCTCGTAATCTAGATGATCTCGACGTAAGGTCATCCATATTTTATCGGGTACTTCCATATTTCTAATAAAATGGAAAACAACCCGCATTATTATTTACTTAAATTTGTCTAAATTAATAAGGCTTACATAATGCTAACATAATTTCTACCTAATCTATCATTATCCAACCAAAAATCAATTTAATCTAACATTATCCAAGCCAAATTCAACTAAACAAATAATATTTCATTCATATACATTTCAAACCTAATCTAACATTATCCAAGCCAAATTCCACCTAAACAAACAATATTTCATTCATATATACATTTCAAACCTAATCTAATATTATCCAAGCAAAATTCCACCTAAACAAACAATATTTCATTCATATACATTTCAAACCTAACCTAACATTATCCAAGCCAAATTCCACCTAAACAATCAATATTTCATTCATATACATTTCAAACCTAATCTAACATTATCCAAGCCAAATTCCACCTAAACAAACAATATTTCATTCATATACATTTCAAACCTAATATAACATAATCTAACATAAATCAAACTTAAATCTAACATAATCTAACATAAATCAAACTTAAATCTAACATAAAACTAACATTCAACTAACCTAACCATATAATAAACCAACAATAACTAACCTTGCAGGAAAAAAGCGACGAAGAAGAGCGGCTGTAGGTATATCGAACAATAATAAACCTATTAATCAAACAAAAACAACATAAACATATACCAAATCAATCCAAGAATATAATCAATCCAAAACCTAAACTAACCAAAATCAAACATATTTTCAACCTAATCTAACACTATCTAACCAAATCATACAACCAAACTCAATATAATCTAAAACCAAATCCAACAACCAATTCCAAAAAACAAATCCAATAACATAATCCAATACATAATCTAAACTAATCAATCTAACAATAATATAAACCTAATCTAACAATTCAACATAATTAATCCCAAAACAAAATCCAACAATCTATTCCAAAAACCAAATCCAAATCATACATATATCAAAATAAAAAACATAAACTAACCAAAATCAACCATATTTTCAACCTAATCTAACATTATCTAACCAAATCATACAACCAAACTCAATACAACCTAAAATCAAACATATTTTCAGCCTAATCTAACATTATCTAACCAAATCATACAACCAAACTCAATATAACCTAAAACCAAATCCAACAACCAATTCCAAAAAAACAAATCCAATACATAATCTAAACTAATCAATCTAACAATAATATAAACCTAATCTAACAATTCAACATAATTAATCCCAAAACAAAATCCAACAATCCATTCCAAAAACCAAATCCAAATCATACATATATCAAAATAAAAAACCTAAACTAACCAAAATCAACCATATTTTCAACCTAATCTAACATTATCTAACCAAATCATACAACCAAACTCAATACAACCTAAAATCAAACATATTTTCAGCCTAATCTAACATTATCTAACCAAATCATACAACCAAACTCAATATAACCTAAAACCAAATCCAACAACCAATTCCAAAAAACAAATCCAATAACATAATCCAATACATAATCTAAACTAATCAATCTAACAATAATATAAACCTAATCTAACAATTCAACATAATTAATCCCAAAACAAAATCCAACAATCCATTCCAAAACCAAATCCAAATCATACATATATCAAAATAAAAAACCTAAACTAACCAAAATCAACCATATTTTCAACATAATCTAACATTATCTAACGAAATCATACAACCAAACTCAATATAACCTAAAATCAAACATATATAACCTAAAATCAAACAAATATAACCTAAAATCAAACAAATAACCTAATATCAAACAAAAAACCTAAAATCAAACTACAAAATCATCAATCAAACTAAAATTAAACTAATATAACCTAAAATCAAACTAATATAACCTAAAATTAAACAAATATAACCTAAACCTAAAAAATAAACTAACCTTTGTAGGGCGGCAGCAGACGGCGGCAGGAGGCGGAAGCAGCAGGCGACAGCAGGAGGCGGCTGTAAGGCGGCAGCAGGAGGCGGAACTTCAATCTGGCACGACAGTCTTCAATCTGGCCCGGCGGGACTTCAATCGAACCAAATCCAAGCGTCGACGGCGGAACTTCAATCGGGCGTGGCTGGAAGACTCTCCTTGCGGCGGCGGCGGAACTTCAATCAGCGACGGCGTGGCTGGGAGTTCTCCTTCGTCTGGGCAGCAACGTCTTTGGAAAGTGAAGGAGGCAGAGAGAAGTCGAGAGGCGGAAGGAAAAACGGGGAAAGAAAGAGGAGAGGGAAAAGAATGCGTTTTTTTTAATTTTATTAAAGTCATTACCGAAAGTTATATGATTAACTTTCGGTTTTGATCATTTAATCAATTCCGAGAGTTAATCATATAACTCTCGGTTTTGATTATTCATATTTCCGAGAGATTTTGACATATCTCTCGGTCTTGATCAATTAAATTCCGAGAGATGTGTCTAAATCTCTCAGTTTTGAAATATTTAAAATTTTATTTAATTAGCTAAAACCAAAAGTTTTATATATAACTTTCGGTTTTGATAACTATTTCCGAAGGTTATAACAATAACCTTCGGAATTACAATTTCACAAATTGTTAAACTAATTAGTTTTTAATCATCGAATGACCTTCAACAACATTAATTCATCACATTTGATATCCTTAACATATTACACAAAAGTTATATGATCAAACATTACACACATTGATAGGATAATCAAACATAAACATTCATATACACTTTCTATATAATTAAACACAATCATAAACATTTTAACATTAAACACCATCTAAATTTTTTAAAATACAACACACTTGATTATATTAGTTATGAGTCTAGATTGTAAAGTAAAAAGCCCATTAATTTTACAAATTATGAAATGGCAATTCCGAAGGTTAATGGTATAACTTTCGGTTTTGATAGCTATTTACGAAAGTTATAGCATTAACCTTCGGAATTACAATTTCACAAATTGTTGAATTAATTTGTTTTTAATCTTCTAATGACCTTGAACAACATTAATTTAACACATTTGGTAATTTTAAAACATTACACAATTCATATGATCAAACTTTATACACATTCATGTGATCATCAAACACAAACATATATACACACTTCCTTATATAATCAAACACAATCATAAACATTTTAACATTAAACATAATCTTAATTTTTAAAAAACAACACACACTTGATAATATTAGTTAAGAGTCTAGATTGGAAGGTAGAAAACCAATTAATTTTCCAAATTATGATTTGGTAACACCGAAAGTTAATAATATAACTTTCGGTTTTTATGGGTTTCACCGAAAGTTTTGAATAAACCTCTCGGTCCTGACCTTAAACAGAATGTTTTTAGGAAGGGTCAAAACCGAAGGTTTTCAAATAAACCTTCGATTTTTACCCTTACCCATACTTAGAATTTTTTCCGGTTTTTTTTTAAACAAGGTCAAAACCGAAGGTTTTCAAATAAACATTCAGTTTTTACCCTTACCCATACTTAAATATTTTTCAGATTTTTTTAAACAAGGGTCAAAACCGAAGGTTTATTTGAAAACCTTCGGTTTTTATCCTTACCCATACTTAGAAAATTTTCAGATTTTTTTAACCAAGGCTCAAAACCGAAGGTTTATTTGAAAACCTTCGGTTTTTACCCTTACCCATACTTAGAAAATTTTCAGATTTTTTTAATCAAGGGTCAAAACCGAAAGTTTATTTGAAAACCTTCGGTTTTACCCTTACTCATACTTAGAAATTTTTCAGATTTTTTTAACCAAGGGTAAAAACTGAAGGTTTATTTGAAAACCTTCGGTTTTTACCCTTACCCATACTTAGAAATTTTTCAGATTTTTTAAACCAATGGTCAAAACCGAAGGTTTATTTGAAAACCTTCGGTTTTTACCCTTACCCATACTTAGAAAATTTTAAGATTTTTTTAACCAAGGGTCAAAACCGAAGGTTTATTTGAAAACTTTCGGTTTTTACCCATACCCATACTTAGAAAATTTCAGATTTTTTTAACCAAGGGTCAAAACCGAAGGTTTATTTAAAAACCTTCGGTTTTTACCCTTACCCATACTTAGAAAATTTTCAGATTTTTTAACCAAGGGTCAAAACCGAAAGTTTATTTGAAAACCTTCGGTTTTTACCCTTACCCATACTTAGAAATTTTTCAGAGTTTTTTAACCAAGGGTCAAAACCGAAGGTTTATTTGAAAACCTTCGGTTTTTACCCTTACCCATATTTAGAAAATTTTCATATTTTTTAAAATAAGGGTCAAAACCGAAGGTTTATTTGAAAACCTTCGGTTTTTACCCTTACCCATACTTAGAAATTTTTCAGATTTTTTTAACCAAGGGTCAAAACCGAAGGTTTATTTGAAAACCTTCGGTTTTTACCCTTACCCATACTTAGAAATTTTTCAGATTTTTTAAAATAAGGGTCAAAACCGAAGGTTTATTTGAAAACCTTCGGTTCTTACCCTTACCCATACTTAGAAAATTTTCAGATTTTTTTAACCAAGAGTCAAAACCGAATGTTTATTTGAAAACCTTCAGTTTTTACCCTTATCCATACTTAGAAATTTTTCAGATTTTTTTAAATAAGGGTCAAAACCGAAGGTTTATTTGAAAACCTTCGGTTTTTACCCTTACCTAAACTTAGAAATTTTTCAGATTTTTTTAACCAAGGGTTAAAACCGAAGGTTTATTTGAAAACCTTCGGTTTTTACCCTTACCCATACTTATACATTTTTCATATTTGTTTTACCAAGGGTCAAAACCGAAGGTTTATTTGAAAACCTTCGGTTTTAACCCTTACCCATACTTAGAAATTTTTCAGTTTTTTTAACCAAGGGTCAAAACTGAAGGTTTATTTGAAAACCTTCGGTTTTT